>NC_092711.1:132418749-132470879 GCF_047496885.1 Scyliorhinus torazame
GTGCTGTACCTGTCCTGGGAGTGTTTGATGGGGACAGTGTAGAGGAAGCTTTACTCTGTATCTAACCCCGTGCTGTACCTGTCCTGGGAGTGTTTGATGTGGACAGTGTAGAGGGGCTTTACTCTGTATCTAACCCCGTGCTGTACCTGTCTTGGGAGTGTTTGATGGGGACAGTGTAGAGGGAGATTTACTCTGTATCTAACCCCGTGCTGTACCTGTCCTGGGAGTGTTTGATGGGGACAGTGTAGAGGGAGATTTACTCTGTATCTAACCCCGTGCTGTACCTGTCCTGGGAGTGTTTGATGGGGACAGTGTAGAGGGAGCTTTACTCTGTATCTAACCCCGTGCTGTCTGTGTGTGGGGTATCTGTTGATGGGGAGATTTCTGCGTCTTGCCTGTGAACTGAGACAATCTGGTGTGCTGGCTCCTCCAGGTTTGTGTGCGAACGAGGATCCTCTCGACTCATGGAGCATGTGGAGAGAATCGACGAGATCTTCCGGCTGCCGAGATCCTGGCAGGGCGGTCCAAGCCCGAAAGCGGTGGAGCCGACGGGCTTGGGTCCTTTGCTGTTGACTCCAAAACTCAGGTATCTCGTGACCTGCAACTCGCTGGCTTGGCCCTGTGTGGAGACTGGGGATGGCAGGCTCCACCCTGTACCCTTCCACCACCTCCACGCGCCACGCCCCGCAGCTCCCCCCCCGCTCCCTCGCTCGCTCCCTCGCTCCGTCCTCCCTCCCTCACTCCTCCCTCCCTCCCTCGCTCCTCCCTCCCTCCCTCGCTCCTCCCTCCCTCCCTCGCTCCTCCCTCCCTCCCTCGCTCCTCCCTCCCTCCCTCGCTCCTCCCTCCCTCCCTCGCTCCTCCCTCCCTCCCTCGCTCCTCCCTCCCTTGCTCCCTCCTCCCTCCATTGCTCCCTCCTCCCTCCCTTGCTCCCTCCTCCCTCCCTTGCTCCCTCCTCCCTCCCTCGCTCCCTCCTCCCTCCCTCGCTCCCTCCTCCCTCCCTCGCTCCCTCCTCCCTCCCTCGCTCCCTCCTCCCTCCCTCGCTCCCTCCTCCCTCTCTCGCTCCCTCCTCCCTCCCTCGCTCCCTCCTCCCTCCCTCGCTCTCTCCTCCCTCCCTCGCTCTCTCCTCCCTCCCTCGCTCCCTCCTCCCTCCCTCGTTCCCTCCTCCCTCGCTCCCCCCTCCCTCCCTCGCTCCCTCCTCCCTCCCTCGCTCCCTCCTCCCTCGCTCCCTCCCCCCTCCCTCGCTCCCTCCCTCGCTCCCTCCCTCGCTCCCTCCCTCCTCCCTCCCTCGCTCCCTCCCTCCTCCCTCCCTCGCTCCCTCCCTCCTCCCTCCCTCGCTCCCTCCCTCCTCCCTCGCTCCCTCCTCCCTCGCTCGCTCGCTCCTCCCTCGCTCCCTCCCCCCTCCCTCGCTCCCTCCCTCCTCCCTCCCTCGCTCCCTCCCTCCTCCCTCCCTCGCTCCCTCCCTCCTCCCTCCCTCGCTCCCTCCTCGCTCCCTCCTCCCTCCCTCGCTCGCTCCTCCCTCCCTCCCTCGCTCCCTCCTCCCTCCCTCGCTCCCTCCTCCCTCCCTCGCTCCCTCCTCCCTCGCTCGCTCGCTCCTCCCTCGCTCCCTCGCTCCCTCCTCCCTCCCTCGCTCCCTCCTCGCTCCCTCCTCGCTCCCTCCTCCCTTCCTCCTCCCTCCCTCCCTCCCTCCTCCCTCCCTCGCTCCCTTCTCCCTCCCTCGCTCCTCCCTCCCTCACTCCCTCCGCCCTCCCTCGCTCCCTCCCTCGCACCCTCCCTCCCTCCCTCACTCCATCCTCCCTCCCTCGCTCCGTCCTCCCTCCCTCGCTCCGTCCTCCCTCCCTCGCTCCGTCCTCCCTCCCTCGCTCCGTCCTCCCTCCCTCGCTCCGTCCTCCCTCCCTCGCTCCGTCCTCCCTCCCTCGCTCCGTCCTCCCTCCCTCGCTCCGTCCTCCCTCCCTCGCTCCGTCCTCCCTCCCTCGCTCCGTCCTCCCTCCCTCGCTCCGTCCTCCCTCCCTCGCTCCGTCCTCCCTCCCTCGCTCCGTCCTCCCTCCCTCGCTCCGTCCTCCCTCCCTCGCTCCGTCCTCCCTCCCTCGCTCCGTCCTCCCTCCCTCGCTCCGTCCTCCCTCCCTCGCTCCGTCCTCCCTCCCTCGCTCCGTCCTCCCTCCCTCGCTCCCTCCCTCCCTCGCACCCCCCCCTCCCTCGCGCCCCCCCTCCCTCGCGCACCCCCTCCCTCGCACCCCCCCTCCCTCGCGCTCCCCCCTCCCTCGCGCTCCCCCCCTCCCTCCCTCGCGCTCCCCCCTCCCTCCCTCGCGCTCCCCCCTCCCTCCCTCGCGCTCCCCCCTCCCTCCCTCGCGCTCCCCCCCTCCCTCCCTCGCGCTCCCCCCTCCCTCCCTCGCGCTCCCCCTCCCTCCCTCGCGCTCCCTCCTCCCTCCCTCGCGCTCCCTCCTCCCTCCCTCGCGCTCCCTCCTCCCTCCCTCGCGCTCCCTCCTCCCTCCCTCGCGCTCCCTCCTTCCTCCCTCGCGCTCCCTCCTCCCTCCTTCTCGCGCTCCCTCCTCCCTCCTTCTCGCGCTCCCTCCTCCCTCCTTCTCGCGCTCCCTCCTCCCTCCTTCTCGCGCTCCCTCCTCCCTCCTTCTCGCGCTCCCTCCTCCCTCCTTCTCGCGCTCCCTCCTCCCTCCTTCTCGCGCTCCCTCCTCCCTCCTTCTCGCGCTCCCTCCTCCCTCCTTCTCGCGCTCCCTCCTCCCTCCTTCTCGCGCTCCCTCCTCCCTCCCCCTCCTTCTCGCGCTCCCTCCTCCCTCCCCCGCTCCCTCCTCCTTCTCGCGCTCCCTCCTCCCTCCCTCGCTCCCTCCTCCCTCCCTCGCTCCCTCCTCCCTCCCTCGCTCCCTCCTCCCTCCCTCGCTCCCTCCTCCCTCCCTCGCTCCCTCCTCCCTCCCTCCCTCCCTCCTCCCTCCCTCGCTCCGTCCTCCCTCCCTCGCTCCGTCCTCCCTCCCTCGCTCCGTCCTCCCTCCCTCGCTCCGTCCTCCCTCCCTCGCTCCGTCCTCCCTCCCTCGCTCCGTCCTCCCTCCCTCGCTCCGTCCTCCCTCCCTCGCTCCGTCCTCCCTCCCTCGCTCCGTCCTCCCTCCCTCGCTCCGTCCTCCCTCCCTCGCTCCGTCCTCCCTCCCTCGCTCCGTCCTCCCTCCCTCGCTCCGTCCTCCCTCCCTCGCTCCGTCCTCCCTCCCTCGCTCCGTCCTCCCTCCCTCGCTCCGTCCTCCCTCCCTCGCTCCGTCCTCCCTCCCTCGCTCCGTCCTCCCTCCCTCGCTCCGTCCTCCCTCCCTCGCTCCGTCCTCCCTCCCTCGCTCCGTCCTCCCTCCCTCGCTCCGTCCTCCCTGGTAGCACAATGGTTAGCACCGTTGCTTCACAGCTCCAGGGTCCCAGGTTCGATTCCCGGCTTGGGTCACTGACCGTGCGGAGTCTGCACGTTCTCCCCGTGACTGCGTGGGTTTCCCCCGGGTGCTCCGGTTTCCTCCCACAAGTCCCGAAAGACGTGCTGTTGGGTGAATTGGACATTCTGAATTCTCCCTCTGTGACCCGGACAGGCTCCGGAATGTGGCGACTGGGGGATTTTCACAGTAACTCCATTGCAGCGTTAAAGTCAGCCTACTTGTGACACGAATACATTATTAATATCTCTCTCCCTCCCCCCTCCTTCCTCACTATCCCAATCTCCATCCCTCTCCCTCTCGTCCCTGGCTTCCCACCTGCTGTTTGCCGGATGTCTTTCCTGGCTGTCCCACAGGTGGCGGACTGTCCGTGTCTTCGTATCCTCGACGTTCCGGGATATGCGGTCAGAGCGCGACCTCCTCGTCCGCTCTGTTTTTCCGGAGCTCCGGGCCAGAGCTGCCCGCCACTTTGTCCGTGTCCAGGAGGTTGACCTACGCTGGGGCATCACAGAGGAGGAATCCCGCGGGAACAGGTCAGTGCTGTTATCTCTGTCCATCTCTCCGTCCTGATTCTCTCTCTGTCCATCTCTCCGTCCTGATTCTCTCTCTGTCCATCTCTCCGTCCTGATTCTCTCTCTGTCCATCTCTCCGTCCTGATTCTCTCTCTGTCCATCTCTCCGTCCTGATTCTCTCTCTGTCCATCTCTCCATCCTGATTCTCTCTCTGTCCATCTCTCCGTCCTGATTCTCTCTCTGTCCATCTCTCCGTCCTGATTCTCTCTCTGTCCATCTCTCCGTCCTGACTCTCTCTCGGTCCATCTCTCCGTCCTGATTCTCTCTCGGTCCATCTCTCCGTCCTGATTCTCTCTCGGTCCATCTCTCCGTCCTGATTCTCTCTCGGTCCATCTCTCCGTCCTGATTCTCTCTCGGTCCATCTCTCCGTC
Organism: Scyliorhinus torazame; assembly: GCF_047496885.1. Taxonomy (NCBI): domain Eukaryota; kingdom Metazoa; phylum Chordata; class Chondrichthyes; order Carcharhiniformes; family Scyliorhinidae; genus Scyliorhinus; species Scyliorhinus torazame. Next base: position 132,423,103 of record NC_092711.1, read on the forward strand.
CTGATTCTCTCTCGGTCCATCTCTCCGTCCTGATTCTCTCTCGGTCCATCTCTCCATCCTGATTCTCTCTCGGTCCATCTCTCCGTCCTGATTCTCTCTCGGTCCATCTCTCCGTCCTGATTCTCTCTCGGTCCATCTCTCCGTCCTGATTCTCTCTCGGTCCATCTCTCCGTCCTGATTCTCTCTCGGTCCATCTCTCCGTCCTGATTCTCTCTCGGTCCATCTCTCCGTCCTGGTTCTCTCTCGGTCCATCTCTCCGTCCTGGTTCTCTCTCGGTCCATCTCTCCGTCCTGGTTCTCTCTCGGTCCATCTCTCCGTCCTGATTCTCTCTCGGTCCATCTCTCCGTCCTGATTCTCTCTCGGTCCATCTCTCCGTCCTGATTCTCTCTCGGTCCATCTCTCCGTCCTGATTCTCTCTCGGTCCATCTCTCCGTCCTGATTCTCTCTCGGTCCATCTCTCCGTCCTGATTCTCTCTCGGTCCATCTCTCCGTCCTGATTCTCTCTCGGTCCATCTCTCCGTCCTGATTCTCTCTCGGTCCATCTCTCCGTCCTGATTCTCTCTCGGTCCATCTCTCCGTCCTGATTCTCTCTCGGTCCATCTCTCCGTCCTGATTCTCTCTCGGTCCATCTCTCCGTCCTGATTCTCTCTCGGTCCATCTCTCCGTCCTGATTCTCTCTCGGTCCATCTCTCCGTCCTGATTCTCTCTCGGTCCATCTCTCCGTCCTGATTCTCTCTCGGTCCATCTCTCCGTCCTGATTCTCTCTCGGTCCATCTCTCCGTCCTGATTCTCTCTCGGTCCATCTCTCCGTCCTGATTCTCTCTCGGTCCATCTCTCCGTCCTGATTCTCTCTCGGTCCATCTCTCCGTCCTGATTCTCTCTCGGTCCATCTCTCCGTCCTGATTCTCTCTCGGTCCATCTCTCCGTCCTGATTCTCTCTCGGTCCATCTCTCCGTCCTGATTCTCTCTCGGTCCATCTCTCCGTCCTGATTCTCTCTCGGTCCATCTCTCCGTCCTGATTCTCTCTCGGTCCATCTCTCCGTCCTGATTCTCTCTCGGTCCATCTCTCCGTCCTGATTCTCTCTCGGTCCATCTCTCCGTCCTGATTCTCTCTCGGTCCATCTCTCCGTCCTGATTCTCTCTCGGTCCATCTCTCCGTCCTGATTCTCTCTCGGTCCATCTCTCTCTCTCTCTCTCTCTCTCTCTCCCTCTCTCCCTCCCTCCCTCCCCCTCTCCCCCTCTCCCCCTCTCCCCCTCTCCCCCTCTCCCCCTCTCCCCCTCTCCCCCTCTCCCCCTCTCCCCCTCTCCCCCTCTCCCCCTCTCCCCCTCTCCCCCTCTCCCCCTCTCCCCCCTCCCTCCCTCCCTCCCTCCCTCCCTCCCTCCCTCCCTCCCTCCCTCCCTCCCTCCCTCCCTCCCTCCCTCCCTCCCTCCCTCCCTCCCTCCCTCCCTCCCTCCCTCTCTCCCTCCCTCCCTCCCTCCCTCTCTCCCTCTCTCCCTCTCTCCCTCTCTCCCTCTCTCCCTCTCCGTCCTGCTTCTCTCTCTCTCTCTCTCTCCGTCCTGCTTCTCTCTCTCTCTCTCTCTCCGTCCTGCTTCTCTCTCTCTCTCTCTCCGTCCTGTTTCTCTCTCTCTCTCTCTCTCCGTCCTGATTCTCTCTCTCTCTCCGTCCTGATTCTCTCTCTCTCCGTCCTGTTTTTCTCTCTCTCTCTCTGTCCTGTTTTTCACTCTCTCTCTCCGCCCTGTTTCTCTCTCTCTCTCCGTCCTCTTTCTCTCTCTCCCACCATCCTGTTTCTCTCTCTCTCTCTCTCTCTCTCTCCGACCTGGCTCTCTCTCTCTCTCTCTCCAACGTGTCTCTTTCTCTCTCTCCGTCCTGTTTCTCTCTCTCCGTCCTGTTTCTCTATTCTCTCTCTCCGTCCTGTTTCCCCCTCTCTCTCTCTTTCTCTCCGTCCTGTTTCTCTCTCTCTGTCTCTCTCTCTCCGTCCTGTTTCTCTCTCTCTCTCGCTCTCCATGCCCCCCCTCCGCCACTTGCCCCCCCCCCTCTGCCACTTGCCCCCCCCTCCGCCACTTGCCCCCCCCCTCCGCCACTTGCCCCCCCCTCCGCCACTTGCCCCCCCCATCCGCCACTGGCCCCCCCCTCCGCCACTGGCCCCCCCCTCCGCCACTGGCCCCCCCCTCCGCCACTGGCCCCCCCCTCCGCCACTGGCCCCCCCCTCCGCCACTGGCCCCCCCCCTCCGCCACTGGCCCCCCCCCTCCGCCACTGGCCCCCCCCTCCGCCACTGGCCCCCCCCCCTCCGCCACTGGCCCCCCCCCTCCGCCACTGCCCCCCCCCCCTCCGCCACTGCCCCCCCCCCTCCGCCATTCCCCCCCCCCCTCCGCCACTGCCCCCCCCCCTCCGCCATTGGCCCCCCCCCTCCGCCATTGGCCCCCCCCCTCCGCCACTGGCCCCCCCCCTCCGCCACTGGCCCCCCCCCTCCGCCACTGGCCCCCCCCCTCCGCCACTGGCCCCCCCCTCCGCCACTGGCCCCCCCCCTCCGCCACTGGCCCCCCCCCTCCGCCACTGGCCCCCCCCCTCCGCCACTGGCCCCCCCCCTCCGCCACTGGCCCCCCACCTCCGCCACTGGCCCCCCCCCTCCGCCACTGGCCCCCCCCCTCCGCCACTGGCCCCCCCCCATCGCCACTGGCCCCCCCCCTCCGCCACTGGCCCCCCCCCTCCGCCACTGGCCCCCCCCCTCCGCCACTGGCCCCCCCCCTCCGCCACTGGCCCCCCCCTCCGCCACTGGCCCCCCCTCCGCCACCGGCCCCCCCCCTCCGCCACTGGCCCCCCCCCCCCCCCCCTCTCGCTCTTTGCCGTCTGTTTCTCCCTGCCCTGCTACTGACTCACTCCTCATCTCCCTTCACAGGCAATTGGAGCTTTGCCTGTCCGAGATTGTCCGCTGCCAGCTCTTTGTGGGAATCCTGGGGGAGCGGTACGGACAGATGCTACGGGATTATTCGCTGCCCAACCTGCCTCAGTTTGAGTGGGTAAGGAAACTGGATGACACACCGCTACGTGGGATCAGGTGGCTGTGGCCTCTTCAAATCGCCGTGACTTCGCGAACCGCCGTGACTTCGCGACAGACACGGGAAGAATGTGCAAACTCCACACGGTTCTATGTTCTATTATGGACGATAAGGGAATAGTGTAGATGGGCTTTCGAGTGGTTTCACAGGTCGGCGCAACATCGAGGGCCGAAGGGCCTGTACTGCACTGTTATGTTCTATGACAGTGACCCAGAGCCGGGATCGAACCTGGGACCTCAGTGCCGTGAGGCAGCAGTGCTAACCCACTGCGCCACCGTGCTGCATTCACCCAGCCAATCAGAGTGGGAGACCTCCAGCTAAGCAAGATTTGTCTCCGGGCTATCAACGTGGCAAAGGCGAGGACAACTGCCTTTACCCCAGATGGTGAGCTAGTCCGACACCCCAAATATGGTGGACACGGATCCAAATCTACACTGAGTTTCTCCAACGTGGAATAATGCAGCACAGGAACAGGCCCTTCGGCCCTCCAAGCCTGTACCGGTCATGATACCAACCTTGGCCAGAACCCTCAGCACTTCCTTGTGCTGCATCCCTCTATATCGTCTTCTCCATGTATTTGCCGAGATGCAGTTTCAACGCGTTAATGTAGCTGCTTGCACAACCTACCCTCGCAACGCATTCCAGGCACTCGCCACTCTCTGTATAAAAAAAACCTACGCCTCACATTTCCTCTAAACTTTGCCCCACGGACCTTAAATCCATGACCTCTCCACCCTAGGAAAGAGTATCTGCCGATCCACTCTTTCCATGGCCCTCATAATCTTGTAGACCTCCATCAGGTCGCCCCTCGACCACCGTCTTTCTAACGAAAACAGTCTATTCAGCCTTTCCACATAGCTAACACCCTCCAGACCAGGCAACATCTTGGTAAACCTCCTCTGCACCCTTTCCAGAGCCTCCACATCCTTCTGGGAGTCTGGCGACCAGAATGACGCGCAATATTCCAAGTCCGGCCGTACCAAGGTTCTGTACGAAAAGAATGAGCCCAGAAATCTATATGTTTGGGGCAGGACCAGAATGTACGCCTATGTTAGCCGGCCCAAGAGAAGAGCGATCAATCACACCGATCCTCAACTCTCTGAAGGAACCTGCTCATCCTTGCCCTAGTCAAGTGCAATACCTTAAACTGAATCAGGCCCAGCCGAGCGCAATGAAGACGTGGATTGGATTGGATTTGTTTATTGTCACGTGTCCAGAGGTACAGTGAAAAGTATTTTTCTGCGAGCAGCTCAACAGATCATTAAGTACATGGGAAGAAAAGGGAATAAAAGAAAATACATAATAGGGCAACACAAGGTATACAATGTAACTACATAAGCACCGGCATCGGATGAAGCATACAGGGTGTAGTGTTAATGTGATAACAGCGGGGAAGAAGTTGTTTTTGAGTCTGTTCGTGCGTGTTTTCAGACTTCTGTATCTCCTGCCCGATGGAAGAAGTTGGAAGAGTGAGTAAGCCGGGTGGGAGGGATCTTTGATTATGCTGCCCGCTTTCCCCAGGCAGCGGGAGGTGTAGATGGAGTCAGTGGATGGGAGGCAGGTTTGTGTGATGGACTGGGCGGTGTTCACGACTCTCTGAAGTTTCTTGCGGTCCTGGGCCGAGCAGTTGCCATACCAGGCTGTGATGCAGCCCGATAGGATGCTTTCTATGGTGCATCTGTAAAAGTTGGTAAGGGTTAATGTGGACATGCCGAATTTCCTTAGTTTCCTGAGGAAGTATAGGCGCTGTTGTGCTTTCTTGGTGGTAGCGTGGACGTGGAGTGGAACTTGTGAAGAAACTCGCTCCACACCTCACCATTAAGAATGGGACTCAATTCACCCTCCCATTTCACCCTCTCGCCACTCAATGCAGCAGAATCCATTGAAAGGACGTGGCCATATATGTCCGAGTGGATTGGATTTGTTTATTGGCACATGTACCGGGGTACAGTGAAAAGTATTGCTCTGCGAGCAGCTCAACAGATCATTCCATACATGAAAATAAATTACATAATAGGGCAAACATAAAATACACAATGTAAATAAATAGACATAGACATCGGGGGAAACATGCAGGAGTGTAGTTCTACTCAGTAGAAAAGATGTGTGAAGAGATCAGTTCAGTCCATAAGAGGGTCATTTAGGAGGCTGGGAACTGGGGAAGAAGCTGTTTTTGAATAGACCCCCAGTCAGGCCCAACCAGAGACAGTCACCTTCATCAGTGAAGAGGGTGGTGCCAAAGGAAAGGAAGGAAATTGGTGCAATGATGGCACAGTGGTTAGCACTGCTGCCTCAGCGTTAGGAACCCGGATTCAATTCCGGCCTCGGGCGACTGTATGGAGTTTGCACATTCTCCCCGTGTCAGCGTGGGTTTCCTCCGGGTGCTCCGGTTTCCTCCCACTGTCCAAAGATGTGCAGGTTAGGTGGATTGAGGGCGGCACGTGGGGCACAGTGGTTAGCACTGGGACGACAGCGCTGAGGATCCCGGCTCTGGATCACTGTCCGTGTGTCAAGTTTGCACATTCTCCCCGTGTTTGCGTGGGTCTTACCCCCACAACCCAAAGATGTGCAGGCTAGGCAGATTGGCCACGATAAATTGTCCCTTAGTGTACAGAGGTTAGGTTAGGTAGGGTGCCCTTTCGGAGGGTTGGTGCAGACCTGATGGGCTGAATGGCCTCCTTTTGGCACTGCCCTGGGATTCTAAGATTCGATGAAAAGCTTTGCGTGAAAAACAGTGAACTTGGAAATAGCTAAATAGACTGGAACTGCGCCGCTGGAATTTCTCAGCTAATGCCCTGAAACTGGCAAACCTCCTATCAACGAACAGGTCTTCCAAACCTCTCCAGACTCCAAAGATTGGTGCGCTATCAATTGCGACGAGACGAGAGTAGGGAGTGATCGAGGCTTTATTACGCGGAGATGTGTGGCCTCCTGCAGCTGCTGCCGAAATGGCTGCAGCTCGGTGAGCACACACATTTATACTCCGCCTACTGGGCGGAGCCAGCAGGCAGGGATCTACCCCCGTACCTGTAGTACAGGGGCCTCACCGTATTACATCTCATATGCATATTATACAAACAGTGGTGACTCCCACAAAGATTTAAATGTCGAGTCCAAACCAGCAGGTAGGAAGAGGTGATTATTGCAGATAGGGGCCAGTGAAGACGGGGACATTTGCATTTATACAGCCCCGTTCAGGAGTTGTGCCGTCTCTCAGAGCTCCCTCAGCCAGAGAGAACTTTTTTCAAGTTCTGTCGAAGTTTTGCCGTGGGGAAGCGGGCGGTGGTTTTGTGCACAGCGCTCGGTAAAGGAGCAGCGAGTTGTGTTGGTTGACGTTGAGGGATATATACTGACCCCAGGGCACGGCGGAGGGTGTGTGGGGAATCTGGAATGGGGGTGGAAAGGGAGAATCTGTCTGGAAGGGCAGGGCGAGACACCGGTCCTAAATCTGGTTGGAATTCCGAGTAACACATTGCAGGAGACAAGGGTGGATTACGTGCTCTTTAAGGGCCAGAATGATACCACTGCGTCATAAGTGACACTTCACCCCGTGCTGTCCCTGTCCTGGGAGTGTTTGATGGGGACAGTGTAGAGGGAGCTTTACTCTGTATCTAACCCCGTGCTGTACCTGTCCTGGGAGTGTTTGATGGGGACAGAGTAGAGGGAGCTTTACTCTGTATCTAACCCCGTGCTGTACCTGTCCTGGGAGTGTTTGATGGGGTCAGTGTAGAGGGAGCTTTACTCTGTATCTAACCCCGTGCTGTCCCTGTCCTGTGAGTGTTTGATGGGGACAGTGTAGAGGAAGCTTTACTCTGTATCTAACCCTGTGCTGGACCAGTACTGGGAGTGTTTGATGGGGACAGTGGAGAGGGAGCTTTAATCTGTATCTAACCCCGTGCTGTACCTGTCCTGGGAGTGTTTGATGGGGACAGTGTAGAGGGAGCTTTACTCTGTATCTAACCCCGTGCTGTACCTGTCCTGGGAGTGTTTGATGGGGACAGTGTAGAGGGAGCTTTACTCTGTATCTAACCCCGTGCTGTACCTGTCCTGGGAGTGTTTGATGGGGACAGTGTAGAGGGAGCTTTATTCTGTATCTAACCCCGTGCTGTACCTGTCCTGGGAGTGTTTGATGGGGGCAGTGTAGAGGGAACTTTACTCTGTATCTAACCTCGTGCTGTACCTGTCCTGGGAGTGTTTGATGCGGACAGTGTAGAGGGAGCTTTACTCTGTATCTAACCCCGTGCTGTACCTGTCCTGGGCGTGTTTGATGGGGACAGTGTAGAGGGAGCTTTACTCTGTATCCAACCCCGTGCTGTACCTGTCCTGGGAGTGTTTGATGGGGACAGTGTAGAGGGAGCTTTACTCTGTACCTAACCCCGTGCTGGACCTGTCCTGGGAGTGTTTGATGGGGACAGTGTAGAGGGAGCTTTAATCTGTATCTAACCCCGTGCTGTACCTGTCCTGGGAGTGTTTGATGGAGACAGTGTAGAGGGAGCTTTACTCTGTATCTAACCCCGTGCTGTACCTGTCCTGGGAGTGTTTGATGGGGACAGTGTAGAGGGAGCTTTACTCTGTATCTAACCCCGTGCTGTATCTGTCCTGGGAGTGTTTGATGGAGACCGTGTAGAGGGAGCTTTACTCTGTATCTAACCCTGTGCTGTACCTGTCCTGGGAGTGTTTGATGGGGACAGTGTAGAGGGAGCTTTACTCTGTATCTAACCCTGGGCTGTACCTGTCCTGGGAGTGTTTGATGAGGACAGTGCAGAGGGAGATTTACTCTGTATCTAACCCCGTGCTGTACCTGTCCTGGGAGTGTTTGATGGGGACAGTGTAGAGGGAGCTTTACTCTGTATCTAACCCCGTGCTGTACCTGTCCTGGGAGTGTTTGATGGGGACAGTGTAGAGGGAGCTTTACTTTTCTGTATCTAACCCCGTGCTGTATCTGTCCTGGGAGTGTTTGATGGGGACAGTGTAGAGGGAGCTTTGCTCTGTATCAAACCCTGTGTGTACCTGTCCTGGGAGTGTTTGATGGGGACAGTGTAGAGGGAGCTTTACTCTGTATCTAACCCCGTGCTGTCCCTGTCCTGGGAGTGTTTGATGGGGACAGTGTAGAGGAAGCTTTACTCTGTATCTAACCCCGTGCTGTACCTGTCCTGGGAGTGTTTGATGGGGACAGTGTAGAGGGAGCTTTACTCTGTATCTAAGCCCGTGCTGTGCCTGGCCTGGGAGTGTTTGATGGGGACAGTGTAGAGGGAGCTTTACTCTGTATCTAACCCAGTGCTGTACCTGTCCTGGGAGTGTTTGATGGGGACAGTGTAGAGGGAGCTTTACTCTGTATCTAACCCCGTGCTGTCCCTGTCCTGGGAGTGTTTGATGGGGACAGTGCAGAGGGAGTTTTACTCTGTATCTAACCCCGTGCTGTACCGGTCCTGGGAGTGTTTGATAGGGACAGTGTAGAGGGAGCTTTACTCTGTATCTAACCCCGTGCTGTACCTGACCTGGGAGTGTTTGATGGGGACAGTGTAGAGGGAGCTTTACTCTGTATCGATCCCGTGCTGTACCTGTCCTGGGAGTGTTTGATGGGGACAGTGTAGGGGGAGCTTTACTCTGTATCTAACCCAGTGCTGTACCTGTCCTGGGAGTGTTTGATAGGGACAGTGTAGAGAGAGCTTTACTCTGTATCTAACCCCGTGCTGTACCTGACCTGGGAGTGTTTGATGGGGACAGTGTAGAGGGAGCTTTACTCTGTATCTAACCCCGTGCTGTCCCTGTCCTGGGAGTGTTTGATGGGGACAGTGCAGAGGGAGTTTTACTCTGTATCTAACCCTGTGCTGTTCCTGTCCTGCGAGTGTTTGATGGGGACAGTGTAGAGGGAGCTTTACTCTGTATCGAACCCCGTGCTGTACCTGTCCTGGGAGTGTTTGATTGGGACCGTGTAGAGGGAGCTTTACTCTGTATCTAACCCCGTGCTGTACCTGGCCTGGGAGTGTTTGATGGGGACAGTGTAGAGGGAGCTTTACTCTGTATCTAACCCCGTGCTGTACCTGTCCTGGGTGTGTTTGATTGGGACAGTGTAGAGGGAGCTTTACTCTGTATCTAACGCCGTGCTGTACCTGTCCTGGGTGTGTTTGATTGGGACAGTGTAGAGGGAGCTTTACTCTGTATCTAACCCCGTGCTGTACCTGTCCTGGGAGTGTTTGATGGAGACAGTGTAGAGGGGGCTTTACTCTGTATCTAACCCCGTGCTGTACCTGTCCTGGGAGTGTTTGATGGGGACAGTGTAGAGGGAGCTTTACTCTGTATCTAACCCCGTGCTATACCTGTCCTGGGAGTGTTTGATGGGGACAGTGTAGAGGGAGCTTTACTCTGTATCTAACCCCGTGCTGTACCTGTCCTGGGAGTGTTTGATGGGGGCAGTGTAGAGGGAGCTTTACTCTGTATCTAACCCCGTGCTGTACCTGTCCTGGGAGTGTTTGATGGGGGCAGTGTAGAGGGAGCTTTACTCTGTATCTAACCCCGTGCTGTACCTGTCCTGGGAGTGTTTGATGGGGGCAGTGTAGAGGGAGCTTTACTCTGTATCTAACCCCGTGCTGTACCTGTCCAGGAGTGTTTGATGGGGACAGTGTAGAGGGAGCTTTACTCTGTATCTAACCCCGTGCTGTACCTGTCCTGGGAGTGTTTGATGGGGGCAGTGTAGAGGGAGCTTTACTCTGTATCTAACCCCGTGCTGTACCTGTCCTGGGAGTGTTTGATGGGGACAGTGTAGAGGGAGCTTTACTCTGTATCTAACCCTGTGCTGTACCTGTCCTGGGAGTGTTTGATGGGGACAGTGTAGAGGGTGCTTTACTCTGTATCTAACCCCGTGCTGTACCTGTCCTGGGAGTGTTTGATGGGGACAGTGTAGAGGGTGCTTTACTCTGTATCTAACCCCGTGTGTACCTGTCCTGGGAGTGTTTGATGGGGACAGTGTGGAGGGAGCTTTACTCTGTATCTAACCCCGTGCTGTACCTGTCCTGGGAGTGTTTGATGGGGACAGTGTAGAGAGAGCTTTACTCTGTATCTAACCCTGTGCTGTACCTGTCCTGGGAGTGTTTGATGGGGACAGTGTAGAGAAGCTTTTCTCTGTATCTAACCCCGTGCTGTACCTGTCCTGGGAGTGTTTGATGGGGACAGTGTAGAGGGGGCTTTACTCTGTATCTAACCCCGTGCTGTACCTGTCCTGGGAGTGTTTGATGGGGGCAGTGTAGAGGGAGCTTTACTCTGTATCTAACCCCGTGCTGTACCTGTCCTGGGAGTGTTTGATGGGGACAGTGTAGAGGGAGCTTTACTCTGTATCTAACCCTGTGCTGTACCTGTCCTGGGAGTGTTTGATGGGGACAGTGTAGAGGGTGCTTTACTCTGTATCTAACCCCGTGCTGTACCTGTCCTGGGAGTGTTTGATGGGGACAGTGTAGAGGGTGCTTTACTCTGTATCTAACCCCGTGTGTACCTGTCCTGGGAGTGTTTGATGGGGACAGTGTGGAGGGAGCTTTACTCTGTATCTAACCCCGTGCTGTACCTGTCCTGGGAGTGTTTGATGGGGACAGTGTAGAGAGAGCTTTACTCTGTATCTAACCCTGTGCTGTACCTGTCCTGGGAGTGTTTGATGGGGACAGTGTAGAGAAGCTTTTCTCTGTATCTAACCCCGTGCTGTACCTGTCCTGGGAGTGTTTGATGGGGACAGTGTAGAGGGGGCTTTACTCTGTATCTAACCCCGTGCTGTACCTGTCCTGGGAGTGTTTGATGGGGGCAGTGCAGTCTGAATGCGTTTCTAGTTCCAGATGTTGACTCTGCGACTTTGTTTTCACCTCTCAGGTTAAGTCCTACCCACAATGCCGCTCCATCACCGAGTTGGAAATCATGCAATTCTTGCGTTTGAACGATGACTCCTCGAACCAAAGGTCTTTCTTCCACACTCGGGATCCCGCCGTACTGAGGTAGGAGACGGCGCGGAGGATCAAATAAAGTGCTGTCTTGAGCTGCTGGCCCGTCACTTGTGTCTGTGAGCACGGTTAGGTGGAGGGGATAGCGGCTGCGGTTAGAAGTGCTTGGTCTCCCGCGCGGGTTGAGGGAAGGTGCGCCACCTGTCTGTCTGGAGGCGGAAGTGTAAAATAGGGACACCACCGTTCACAGAAGCTGTCTAATACATGACAATATTTCGGCAAGTTTTAAACACAGGGTGTTCCTCATGGCTGTGTGCTGGCACCTCTGTTATTTTCCATGTACGTCAACGAGGTGAGAATCAAGGGAACTAATACTTATTTATTTAAGTATCGAGATGATATGGCTTTGGTGGGATCATTTTGAAAAGATAAAATAAGGGCTGAAGACCATGCCTTTGAACATGTTGGCATCTTTCAGAAGTGGTGCCAATCGAGTGCTCCGCAGAGCGACACAAGTCAGGAGTGTGATGGGATACTCTCCACTTGCCTGGGTGAGTGCGGCTCCGACAACACTCGAGAAGCTCGACACCTTCCAGGACAAAGCAGCCCCGCTTTGATCGGCACCCCATCCACAAACATTCACTCCCTCCACCACAGCCGCACAGCGACAGCAGCGTGTGTACCATCTACAAGATGCACCGCAGCGACTCACCAAGGCTCCTTCGACAGCACCTTCCAAACCCACCACCTCTACCATCTAGAAGGACAAGGGGCAGCAGACACATGGGGAACACCCCCACCTGCAAGTTCCCCTCCGAGCCCCACACTCACCATCCTGACTGAGAAATATATCGGCCGTTCCTTCACTGTCGCCGGGTCACAATCCTCCCTCCCTAATAGCACTGTGGGTGTACCTACATCACGTGGCTTGCAGCGATTCGAAAAGGCAGCTCACCCACCACCTTTTCAATGCCAATTGGAGATGGGCAACAAAAATGCTGGGCCCGGCCAGGGAATCCCGCACCCTGTAAAAAAAATTAATAAAGTAGAAAAAAATGTAGATAAATGCAGAGAGCTTTTATATAGCAATGGTCTGCAGAACCTCTGCACTGCGCAGGGCAGCACGGTAGCATAGTGGTTAGCACTGTGGCTTCACAGCATCAGGGTCACAGGTTCGAATCCCCGCTGGGTCACTGTCTGTGCGAAGTCTGCACGTTCTCCCCGTGTGTGCGTGGGTTTCCTCCGGGGGCTCCGGTTTCCTCCCACATTCCAAAGACGTGCAGGTTAGGTGGATTGGCCATGATAAATTGCCCTTAGTGTCCAGAAAGGTTAGAAGGGGTTATTGGGTTAGGGGGGTAGGATGGAAGTGAGGTCTTAAGTGGGTCGGTGCAGACTCGATGGGCCGAATGGCCTCCTTCTGCTCTGTATGTTCTATGTTCTAACTTGAAATGAAATGAAAATCGCTTATGTGTACAGTGGGAGTGAATGGGAAGGGGTTTGGGTCCATTAGGATTGTGTACAATGGGAGTGAATGGGAAGGGGTTTGGGTCCATTGGGATTGTGTACAGTGGGAGTGAATGGGAAGGGGTTTGGGTCCATTGGGATTGTGTATTGTGGGAGTGAATGGGAAGGGGTTTGGGTCCATTGGGATTGTGTACAGTGGGAGTGAATGGGAAGGGGTTTGGGTCTATTGGAATGTGTACAGTGGGGGTGAATGGGAAGGGGTTTGGGTCCATTGGGATTGTTGTACAGTGGGAGTGAATGGGAAGGGGTTTGGGTCCATTGGGATTGTGTACAGTGGGAGTGAATGGGAAGGGATTTGGGTACATTGGGATTGTGTACAGTGGGAGTGAATGGGAAGGGGTTTGGGTCCATTGGGATTGTGTACAATGGGAATGAATGGGAAGGGGTTGGGGTCCATTGGGACTGTGTACAGTGGGAGTGAATGGGAAGGGGTTTGGGTCCATTGGGACTGTGTACAGTGGGAGTGAATGGGAAGGGGTTTGGGTTCATTGGGATTGTGTACAATGGGAGTGAATGGGAAGGGGTTTGGGTCCATTGGGACTGTGTACAGTGGGAGTGAATGGGAAGGGGTTTGGGTTCATTGGGATTGTGTACAATGGGAGTGAATGGGAAGGGGTTTGGGTCCATTTGGATTGTTCACAATGGGAGTGAATGGGAAGGGGTTTGGGTCCATTGGGACTATGTACAGTGGGAGTGAATGGGAAGGGCATGGGCCCTCAGACTGGAGTTGGCGATGAAAGTTAAGCCGGGTTTGGTGCCGCTATTCTAGTAACCTCCATTCCTGACGCACCCGGTTTCTGAATTGGCCAGGTCTTTGCCGGAGGAATGGGTCTCCGACTTCGCAGCCGAGTCTGAGGAAGCGAAGACGAGGGTCGCGGATCTGAAGTGTCACGTGAAGGAAGCTGGCTTGCTGGTGCTGGAGAAGTAAGTACCTGGTGGCTTTGTTATCTGTTGCAATCCCCAACTGTTCCCTCCCTGCATCCGCTTAGTAGACATTGGGATTCGTGGGCAACGCTTGCCCATTCAAAAATACATTCTCCCCCTGAGATGTGGCGTGACCCCTCCCCTCTTCCGCTCACCCCTTTCTCTTGGCGTCCCGCCCCTCAGCATGGTAGGTCACCGCCCCAAACCCCTCCTCGTCAGCGGCAACCAGCTTTCGAATTTTGGTGTCGCCATTCCCTCTTATTTCCTTTTGCCTCCTCACCAATGCGATCTCTCCCACTATTGCAGCGACTGTCGCTCACGAGTGATGCTCAGCACCGCGGGTACCGTGTCAAAGGACCACTGTTGGAAGTAGAGCAGCAAGGCGATTCCCTCCCCAGGGACCCCCAACAAGCAGCACTTTAAATTGAAAGCAACAGATCAGCCGGTGACTTGCAAGGAGTTTTCTTCCTCCGTCCCTCTCTCCATGGCGACACCTCAGCCAATCAGTGCCAGCTTGCCAACAATCAGCAGGCTTTTCTCCTGTGGAGTAAATTGTTGTGAGAGTTCAGAATTTGGCGTTCTCCTGTTTGTCTTGAAGTTGAAATGCTTCAGCAACTTGACTCTCTCTGTTTCCCCGGGTGTATTTGAAACTTATGGTCTAATCATTGCCTCCCTGCTGGAGGTGGTATCTCGCTGAATTTACCCCCCACCTCTCCCGATGACACACTGGAAGCAAGAACGACATATTGGCTTGTAAAACCATTTCTGGGATGTCTCGGGCTCTGCCTTTGTTGTTGTTCCTCCTTGCTGTTCCTTCATCTCCCCTCTTTCTCTCTCTCACTTCCCCGTCTCTCACTCCCTCCACACCCCCCCCCCCCCGTCACTCTCTCCCCCCCATCTCTCTCTCTCTCCCCCCCATCTCTCTCTCTCCCTCCCCGTCTCTCTCCCCTTCCCCCGTCTCTCTCCCCTTCCCCCGTCTCTCTCCCCTTCCCCCGTCTCTCTCCCCTTCCCCCGTCTCTCTCCCCTTCCCCCGTCTCTCTCCCCTTCCCCCGTCTCTCTCCCCTTCCCCCGTCTCTCTCCCCTTCCCCCGTCTCTCTCCCCTTCCCCCGTCTCTCTCCCCTTCCCCCGTCTCTCTCCCCTTCCCCCGTCTCTCTCCCCTTCCCCCGTCTCTCTCCCCTTCCCCCGTCTCTCTCCCCTTCCCCCGTCTCTCTCCCCTTCCCCCGTCTCTCTCCCCTTCCCCCGTCTCTCTCCCCTTCCCCCGTCTCTCTCCCCTTCCCCCGTCTCTCTCCCCTTCCCCCGTCTCTCTCCCCTTCCCCCGTCTCTCTCCCCTTCCCCCGTCTCTCTCCCCTTCCCCCGTCTCTCTCCCCTTCCCCCGTCTCTCTCCCCTTCCCCCCGTCTCTCTCCCCTTCCCCCGTCTCTCTCCCCTTCCCCCGTCTCTCTCCCCTTCCCCCGTCTCTCTCCCCTTCCCCCGTCTCTCTCCCCTTCCCCCGTCTCTCTCCCCTTCCCCCGTCTCTCTCCCCTTCCCCCGTCTCTCTCCCCTTCCCCCGTCTCTCTCCCCTTCCCCCGTCTCTCTCCCCTTCCCCCGTCTCTCTCCCCTTCCCCCGTCTCTCTCCCCTTCCCCCGTCTCTCTCCCCTTCCCCCGTCTCTCTCCCCTTCCCCCGTCTCTCTCCCCTTCCCCCGTCTCTCTCCCCTTCCCCCGTCTCTCTCCCCTTCCCCCGTCTCTCTCCCCTTCCCCCGTCTCTCTCCCCTTCCCCCGTCTCTCTCCCCTTCCCCCGTCTCTCTCCCCTTCCCCCGTCTCTCTCCCCTTCCCCCGTCTCTCTCCCCTTCCCCCGTCTCTCTCCCCTTCCCCCGTCTCTCTCCCCTTCCCCCGTCTCTCTCCCCTTCCCCCGTCTCTCTCCCCTTCCCCCGTCTCTCTCCCCTTCCCCCGTCTCTCTCCCCTTCCCCGTCTCTCTCCCCTTCCCCCGTCTCTCTCCCCTTCCCCCGTCTCTCTCCCCTTCCCCCGTCTCTCTCCCCTTCCCCCGTCTCTCTCCCCTTCCCCCGTCTCTCTCCCCTTCCCCCGTCTCTCTCCCCTTCCCCCGTCTCTCTCCCCTTCCCCCGTCTCTCTCCCCTTCCCCCGTCTCTCTCCCCTTCCCCCGTCTCTCTCCCCTTCCCCCGTCTCTCTCCCCTCTCCCCTCCCCCGTCTCTCTCCCCTTCCCCCGTCTCTCTCCCCTTCCCCCGTCTCTCTCCCCTTCCCCCGTCTCTCTCCCCTTCCCCCGTCTCTCTCCCCTTCCCCCGTCTCTCTCCCCTTCCCCCGTCTCTCTCCCCTTCCCCCGTCTCTCTCCCCTTCCCCCGTCTCTCTCCCCTTCCCCCGTCTCTCTCCCCTTCCCCCGTCTCTCTCCCCTTCCCCCGTCTCTCTCCCCTTCCCCCGTCTCTCTCCCCTTCCCCCGTCTCTCTCCCCTTCCCCCGTCTCTCTCCCCTTCCCCCGTCTCTCTCCCCTTCCCCCGTCTCTCTCCCCTTCCCCCGTCTCTCTCCCCTTCCCCCGTCTCTCTCCCCTTCCCCCGTCTCTCTCCCCTTCCCCCGTCTCTCTCCCCTTCCCCCGTCTCTCTCCCCTTCCCCCGTCTCTCTCCCCTTCCCCCGTCTCTCTCCCCTTCCCCCGTCTCTCTCCCCTTCCCCCGTCTCTCTCCCCTTCCCCCGTCTCTCTCCCCTTCCCCCGTCTCTCTCCCCTTCCCCCGTCTCTCTCCCCTTCCCCCGTCTCTCTCCCCTTCCCCCGTCTCTCTCCCCTTCCCCCGTCTCTCTCCCCTTCCCCCGTCTCTCTCCCCTTCCCCCGTCTCTCTCCCCTTCCCCCGTCTCTCTCCCCTTCCCCCGTCTCTCTCCCCTTCCCCCGTCTCTCTCCCCTTCCCCCGTCTCTCTCCCCTTCCCCCGTCTCTCTCCCCTTCCCCGTCTCTCTCCCCTTCCCCCGTCTCTCTCCCCTTCCCCCGTCTCTCTCCCCTTCCCCCGTCTCTCTCCCCTTCCCCCGTCTCTCTCCCCTTCCCCCGTCTCTCTCCCCTTCCCCCGTCTCTCTCCCCTTCCCCCGTCTCTCTCCCCTTCCCCCGTCTCTCTCCCCTTCCCCCGTCTCTCTCCCCTTCCCCCGTCTCTCTCCCCTTCCCCCGTCTCTCTCCCCTTCCCCCGTCTCTCTCCCCTTCCCCCGTCTCTCTCCCCTTCCCCCGTCTCTCTCCCCTTCCCCCGTCTCTCCTCCTCCCCTTCCCCCGTCTCTCTCCCCTTCCCCCGTCTCTCTCCCCTTCCCCCGTCTCTCTCCCCTTCCCCCGTCTCTCTCCCCTTCCCCCGTCTCTCTCCCCTTCCCCCGTCTCTCTCCCCTTCCCCCGTCTCTCTCCCCTTCCCCCGTCTCTCTCCCCTTCCCCCGTCTCTCTCCCCTTCCCCCGTCTCTCTCCCCTTCCCCCGTCTCTCTCCCCTTCCCCCGTCTCTCTCCCCTTCCCCCGTCTCTCTCCCCTTCCCCCGTCTCTCTCCCCTTCCCCCGTCTCTCTCCCCTTCCCCCGTCTCTCTCCCCTTCCCCCGTCTCTCTCCCCTTCCCCCGTCTCTCTCCCCTTCCCCCGTCTCTCTCCCCTTCCCCCGTCTCTCTCCCCTTCCCCCGTCTCTCTCCCCTTCCCCCGTCTCTCTCCCCTTCCCCCGTCTCTCTCCCCTTCCCCCGTCTCTCTCCCCTTCCCCCGTCTCTCTCCCCTTCCCCCGTCTCTCTCCCCTTCCCCCGTCTCTCTCCCCTTCCCCCGTCTCTCTCCCCTTCCCCCGTCTCTCTCCCCTTCCCCCGTCTCTCTCCCCTTCCCCCGTCTCGCTCCCCTCCCCCCGTCTCTCTCCCCCTCCCCCTCCCCGTCTCGCTCCCCCTCCCCCTCCCCGTCTCGCTCCCCCTCCCCCTCCCCGTCTCGCTCCCCCTCCCCGTCTCGCTCCCCCTCCCCCTCCCCGTCTCGCTCCCCCCCCCTCCCCGTCTCGCTCCCCCTCCCCCTCCCCGTCTCGCTCCCCCTCCCCCTCCCCGTCTCGCTCCCCCTCCCCCTCCCCGTCTCGCTCCCCCTCCCCCTCCCCGTCTCGCTCCCCCTCCCCCTCCCCGTCTCGCTCCCCCTCCCCCTCCCCGTCTCGCTCCCCCTCCCCCTCCCCGTCTCGCTCCCCCTCCCCCTCCCCGTCTCGCTCCCCCTCCCCCTCCCCGTCTCGCTCCCCCTCCCCCTCCCCGTCTCGCTCCCCCTCCCCCTCCCCGTCTCGCTCCCCCTCCCCCTCCCGTCTCGCTCCCCCTCCCCCCTCCCCGTCTCGCTCCCCCTCCCCCTCCCCGTCTCGCTCCCCCTCCCCCTCCCCGTCTCGCTCCCCCTCCCCCTCCCCGTCTCGCTCCCCCTCCCCCTCCCCGTCTCGCTCCCCCTCCCCCTCCCGCTCCCCCTCCCCCTCCCCGTCTCGCTCCCCCTCCCCCTCCCCGTCTCGCTCCCCCCTCCCCTCCCCGTCTCGCTCCCCCCCCCTCCCCGTCTCGCTCCCCCTCCCCCTCCCCGTCTCGCTCCCCCTCCCCCTCCCCGTCTCGCTCCCCCTCTTCCTCCCCCTCCCCCCCCTCCCTCCCCCTCCTCCCCCTCCCTCCCCGCGTCTCCCTCGCGTCTCCCTCCCGCCTCTCCCTCCCCGCCTCTCCCTCCCCGCCTCTCCCTCCCCGCCTCTCCCTCCCCGCCTCACCCTCCCCGCCTCACCCTCCCCGCCTCTCCCTCCCCGCCTCTCCCTCCCCGCCTCTCCCTCCCCGCCTCTCCCTCCCCGCCTCTCCCTCCCCGCCTCTCCCTCCCCGCCTCTCCCTCCCCGCCTCTCCCTCCCCGCCTCTCCCTCCCCGCCTCTCCCTCCCCGCCTCTCCCTCCCCGCCTCTCCCTCCCCGCCTCTCCCTCCCCGCCTCTCCCTCCCCGCCTCTCCCTCCCCGCCTCTCCCTCCCCGCCTCTCCCTCCCCGCCTCTCCCTCCCCGCCTCTCCCTCCCCTCCCGCCTCTCCCTCCCCTCCCCGCCTCTCCCTCCCCTCCCCGCCTCTCCCTCCCCTCCCCGCCTCTCCCTTCCCTCCCTCCCCGCCTCTCCCTTCCCCCCTCCCCGCCTCCCCTCCCTCCCTCCCCGCCTCTCCCTTCCCTCCCCTCCCCGCCTCTCCCTTCCCTCCCCTCCCCGCCTCTCCCTTCCCTCCCCTCCCCGCCTCTCCCTTCCCTCCCTCCCCGCCTCTCCCTCCCCTCCCGCCTCTCCCTCCCCTCCCCGCCTCTCCCTCCCCTCCCGCCTCTCCCTCCCCGCCTCTCCCTCCCCTCCCCGCCTCTCCCTCCCCTCCCCGCCTCTCCCTCCCCTCCCCGCCTCTCCCTCCCTCCCCGCCTCTCCCTCCCCTCCCCGCCTCTCCCTCCCCTCCCCGCCTCTCCCTCCCCTCCCCGCCTCTCCCTCCCCTCCCCGCCTCTCCCTCCCCTCCCCGCCTCTCCCTCCCTCCCGCCTCTCCCTCCCCTCCCGCCACTCCCCGCCTCTCCCTCCCTCCCCGCCTCTCCCTCCCCTCCCCGCCTCTCCCTCCCCTCCCCGCCTCTCCCTCCCCTCCCCGCCTCTCCCTCCCCTCCCCGCCTCTCCCTCCCCTCCCCGCCTCTCCCTCCCCTCCCGCCTCTCCCTCCCCTCCCCGCCTCTCCCTCCCCTCCCCGCCTCTCCCTCCCCTCCCGCCTCTCCCTCCCCTCCCCGCCTCTCCCTCCCCTCCCGCCTCTCCCTCCCTCCCGCCTCTCCCTCCCCTCCCCGCCTCTCCCTCCCCTCCCCGCCTCTCCCTCCCCTCCCCGCCTCTCCCTCCCCTCCCCGCCTCTCCCTCCCCTCCCCGCCTCTCCCTCCCCTCCCCGCCTCTCCCTCCCCTCCCCGCCTCTCCCTCCCCTCCCCGCCTCTCCCTCCCCTCCCCGCCTCTCCCTCCCCTCCCCGCCTCTCCCTCCCCTCCCCGCCTCTCCCTCCCCTCCCCGCCTCTCCTCCCCTCCCCGCCTCTCCCTCCCCTCCCCGCCTCTCCCTCCCCTCCCCGCCTCTCCCTCCCTCCCCGCCTCTCCCTCCCCTCCCCGCCTCTCCCTCCCCTCCCCGCCTCTCCCTCCCCTCCCCGCCTCTCCCTCCCCTCCCCGCCTCTCCCTCCCCTCCCCGCCTCTCCCTCCCCTCCCCGCCTCTCCCTCCCCTCCCGCCTCTCCCTCCCCTCCCCGCCTCTCCCTCCCCTCCCCGCCTCTCCCTCCCCTCCCCGCCTCTCCCTCCCCTCCCCGCCTCTCCTCCCCTCCCCGCCTCTCCCTCCCCTCCCCGCCTCTCCCTCCCCTCCCGCCTCTCCCTCCCCTCCCCGCCTCTCCTCCCTCCCCTCCCCGCCTCTCCCTCCCCTCCCCGCCTCTCCCTCCCCTCCCCGCCTCTCCCTCCCCTCCCCGCCTCTCCCTCCCCTCCCCGCCTCTCCTCCCCTCCCCGCCTCTCCCTCCCCTCCCCGCCTCTCCCTCCCCTCCCCGCCTCTCCCTCCCCTCCCCGCCTCTCCCTCCCCTCCCCGCCTCTCCCTCCCCTCCCGCCTCTCCCTCCCCTCCCCGCCTCTCCCTCCCCTCCCCGCCTCTCCCTCCCCTCCCCGCCTCTCCCTCCCCTCCCCGCCTCTCCCTCCCCCTCCCCGCCTCTCCCTCCCCCTCCCCGCCTCTCCCTCCCCTCCCCGCCTCTCCCTCCCTCCCCGCCTCTCCCTCCCCTCCCCGCCTCTCCCTCCCCTCCCCGCCTCTCCCTCCCCTCCCCGCCTCTCCCTTCCCTCCCCGCCTCTCCCTTCCCTCCCCGCCTCTCCCTTCCCTCCCCCGCCTCTCCCTTCCCTCCCCGCCTCTCCCTTCCCTCCCCGCCTCTCCCTTCCCTCCCCGCCTCTCCCTTCCCTCCCCGCCTCTCCCTTCCCTCCCCGCCTCTCCCTTCCCTCCCCGCCTCTCCCTTCCCTCCCCGCCTCTCCCTTCCCTCCCCGCCTCTCCCTTCCCTCCCCGCCCCGCCCCCTCCCTCCCTCCCTCCCTCCCTCCCGCCCCCTCCCTCCCTCCCTCCCGCCCCCTCCCTCCCTCCCTCCCGCCCCCTCCCTCCCTCCCCGCCTCTCCCTCCCTCCCCGCCCCACTGCCCTACCGCCTGCCCACACCTTTCTCTCGCCCACACTTCTTCTCACTCCCCTTCTCTAAGCCTTCCAACCCTCCCATGTCCTCCCCTTCTCCCCATCTCTCTCTCCCACACCTTCCTGCGTCCTCACGAGACTCTCCATCCCCCACCCCGAGCTCCTTCTCCCCACTGCACCACTCACTTTCCTCTATCTGTGATCAGCTGGCTCGGCCAGATGTCTTCACATCATTTTACTAACACTTTATTATCATGATGCACAATCAATAACTGCAAAGACGAGGTTTAAGTCTTACTGAATGCTTTAATAGACTAGAACCGTTCCCCAGCAGCTGAGGTACAGAATGAGGGCTGCTGGGACGGCACCGACTCTTATACCCCGCCTGTCAGGGCGGAGCTACATACTATACAGCCAATGGTAAACCCCCAGGTTTAACCAATGGACTTCAGCCTCTCGGGTGCTGCACTACCTGAGAATACCACATGTAATAAGTGTTTTTTTTGATTGCAGCTATCAGAGTGAGTGGGGCGGGGAAGTCCATGGGAAGCCCTACCTGAAGGGATTGGAGGAGTTTGGGATCAGCGTTCTCAACACTCTGTGGAAGGCCATCGTCAGTCAATATTGTCAGGTCAGTGAATGACCTCTGACCCTGTGTCTCATTCATCACCATCCCAGACTACATCAGCAACCTGTTCCTATCGGAGGGGATTAACCCTCTCACCCACCTCTCTCCCAGTTACAGTCAGACACCGGGCAGCCTGTTCCTATCGGAGGGGATTAACCCTCTCACCCACCTCTCTCCCAGTTACAGTCAGACACCAGGCAGCCTGTTCCTATCGGAGGGGATTAACCCTCTCACCCACCTCTCTCCCAGTTACAGTCAGACACCGGGCAGCCTGTTCCTATCGGAGGGGATTAACCCTCTCACCCACCCCTCTCCCAGTTACAGTCTGACACCGGGCAGCCTGATCCTATCGGAGGGGATTAACCCTCTCACCCACCTCTCTCCCAGTTACAGTCAGACACCGGACAGCCTGTTCCTATCAGAGGGGATTAACCCTCTCACCCACCCCTCTCCCAGTTACAGTCAGACACCGGGCAGCCTGTTCCTATCGGAGGGGATTAACCCTCTCACCCACCTCTCTCCCAGTTACAGTCAGACACCGGGCAACCTGTTCCTATCGGAGGGGATTAACCCTCTCACCCACCTCTCTCCCAGTTACAGACAGACACCAGGCAGCCTGTTCCTATCGGAGGGGATTAACCCTCTCACCCACCTCTCTCCCAGTTACAGTCAGACACCGGGCAGCCTGTTCCTATCGGAGGGGATTAACCCCCTCACCCACCTCTCTCCCAGTTACAGTCAGACACCGGGCAGCCTGTTCCTATCGGAGGGGATTAACCCTCTCACCCACCTCTCTCCCAGTTACAGTCAGACACCGGGCAGCCTGTTCCTATCGGAGGGGGTTAACCCTCTCACCCACCTCTCTCCCAGTTACAGTCAGACACCGGGCAGCCTGTTCCTATCGGAGGGGATTAACCCCCTCACCCACCTCTCTCCCAGTTACAGTCAGACACTGGGCAGCCTGTTCCTATCGGAGGGGATTAACCCTCTCACCCACCTCTCTCCCAGTTACAGTCAGACACCGGACAGCCTGTTCCTATCAGAGGGGATTAACCCTCTCACCCACCTCTCTCCCAGTTACAGACAGACACCAGGCAGCCTGTTCCTATCGGAGGGGATTATACCTCTCACCCACCTCCCTCTCCCAGTTACAGTCAGACACCGGGCAGCCTGTTCCCATCGGAGGGGATTAACCCTCTCACCCACCTCTCCCAGTTACAGTCAGACACCAGGCAGCCTGTTCCTATCGGAGGGGATTATACCTCTCACCCACCTCCCTCTCCCAGTTACAGTCAGACACCGGGCAGCCTGTTCCTATCGGAGGGGATTAACCCTCTCACCCACCTCTCTCCCAGTTACAGTCAGACACCGGGCAGCCTGTTCCTATCGGAGGGGATTAACCCTCTCACCCACCTCTCTCCCATTTACAGTCAGACAACAGGCAGCCTGTTCCTATCGGAGGGGATTAACCCTCTCACCCACCTCTCTCCCAGTTACAGTCAGACACCGGGCAGCCTGTTCCTATCGGAGGGGATTAACCCTCTATCCCCTTCCCTCCCAGTTACAGTCAGACACCAGGCAGCCTGTTCCTATCGGAGGGGATTAACCCTCTCACCCACCTCTCTCCCAGTTACAGTCAGACACCGGGCAGCCTGTTCCTATCGGAGGGGATTAACCCCCTCACCCACCTCTCTCCCAGTTACAGTCAGACACCGGGCAGCCTGTTCCTATCGGAGGGGATTAACCCTCTCACCCACCTCTCTCCCCAGTTACAGTCAGACACCGGGCAGCCTGTTCCTATCGGAGGGGATTAGCCCTCTCACCCACCTCTCTCCCAGTTACAGTCAGACACCGGGCAGCCTGTTCCTATCGGAGGGGATTAACCCTCTCACCCACCTCTCTCCCAGTTACAGTCAGACACCGAGCAGCCTGTTCCTATCGGAGGGGATTAACCGTCTCACCCACCTCTCTCCCCAGTTACAGTCAGACACCGGGCAGCCTGTTCCTATCGGAGGGGATTAACCCTCTCACCCACCTCTCTCCCAGTTACAGTCAGACACCGGGCAGCCTGTTCCTATCGGAGGGGATTAACCCTCTATCCCCTTCCCTCCCAGTTACAGTCAGACACCAGGCAGCCTGTTCCTATCGGAGGGGATTAACCCTCTCACCCACCTCTCTCTCCCAGTTACAGTCAGACACCGGGCAGCCTGTTCCTATCGGAGGGGATTAACCCTCTCACCCACCTCTCTCCCAGTTACAGTCAGACACCAGGCAGCCTGTTCCTATCGGAGGGGATTAACCCTCTCACCCACCTCTCTCCCAGTTACAGTCAGACACCGGGCAGCCTGTTCCTATCGGAGGGGATTATCCCTCTCACCCACCTCTCTCCCAGTTACAGTCAGACACCAGGCAGCCTGTTCCTATCGGAGGGGATTAACCCTCTCACCCACCTCTCTCCCAGTTACAGTCAGACACCGGGCAGCCTGTTCCTATCGGAGGGGATTAACCCTCTCTCCCACCTCTCTCCCAGTTACAGTCAGACATCGGGCAGCCTGTTCCTGTCGGAGGGGATTAACCCTCTCACCCACCTCTGTCCCAGTTACAGTCAGACACCGGGCAGCCTGTTCCTATCGGAGGGGATTAACCCTCTCACCCACCTCTCTCCCAGTTAGTCAGACACCGGGCAGCCTGTTCCTATCGGAGGGGATTAACCCTCTATCCCCTTCCCTCCCAGTTACAGTCAGACACCAGGCAGCCTGTTCCTATCGGAGGGGATTATCCCTCTCACCCACCTCTCTCCCAGTTACAGTCAGACACCGGGCAGCCTGTTCCTATCGGAGGGGATTAACCCTCTATCCCCTTCCCTCCCAGTTACAGTCAGACACCGGGCAGCCTGTTCCTATCGGAGGGGATTAACCCTCTCACCCACCTCTCTCCCAGTTACAGTCAGACACCGGGCAGCCTGTTCCTATCGGAGGGCATTAACCCTCTCACCCACCTCTCTCCCAGTTACAGTCAGACACCAGGCAGCCTGTTCCTATCGGAGGGGATTAACCCTCTCACCCACCTCTCTCCCAGTTACAGTCAGACATCGGGCAGCCTGTTCCTGTCGGAGGGGATTAACCCTCTCACCCACCTCTGTCCCAGTTGCAGTCAGACACCAGGCAGCCTGTTCCTATCGGAGGGGATTATCCCCCTCGCCCACCTCCCTCTCCCAGTTACAGTCAGACACCGGGCAGCCTGTTCCTATCGGAGGGGATTAACCCTCTATCCCCTTCCCTCCCAGTTACAGTCAGACACCAGGCAGCCTGTTCCTATCGGAGGGGATTAACCCTCTCACTCACCTCTCTCCCAGTTACAGTCAGACACCAGGCAGCCTGTTCCTATCAGAGGGGATTAACCCTCTCACCCACCTCTCTCCCAGTTACAGTCAGACACCGGGCAGCCTGTTCCTATCGGAGGTGATTAACCCTCTCACCCACCTCTCCCAGTTACAGTCAGACACCGGGCACCCTGTTCCTATCGGAGGGGATTAACCCCCTCACCCACTTCTCTCCCAGTTACAGTCAGGCACCGGGCAGCCTGTTCCTATCGGTGCGGATTAACCCTCTCACACACCTCTCTCCCAGTTACACTCAGACACCGGGCAGCCTGTTCCTATCGGAGGGGATTAACCCTCTCACCCACCTCTCTCCCAGTTACAGTCAGACACTGGGCAGCCTGTTCCTATCAGAGGTTCACTGTGGCGTCCTGGACCGAGTACTGACCACTGAAACAACAATGCACAGATGTCCACTCATTGTAATATTGTGTTGCTGGGATCTTGCTGTGCGCAGCTTTTGGTTGCGGTGTTCTGCACGCCAGATTGTGTGGGCACACGTCCGAATGCAAAGGGGGCGTCGCCTGCTTACGACGGGGGAGATTTGCGAATGTCCTGACGTGCTCACAAGTGGGGTGTTGATGCGATGCTCGAGCGCTCCTCCTAACGCCTCCGGCCTGGTTTGTTTCCGCCCTCCCTGTGCCTCTCTGCAGGCGGATTGCGAAGCGACGGCGGAGGGACCGACGACTGATGAGGACGCGCTGCAGGAGGCCTTCCTGGAGGAGCAGAGCGGGCAGCGGTACGGTCGGCTCAGGCAGCTCGCCGCCACCGTCTCGGCCATCCGGGAACGCCGGGAAGGCGGCGTGTTCGTCGTCCACGGCAGGCCCAGCGAGGGAAAGACCGCCTTCATGGTACGGAATCTTCTGTCATCATTCTGTCTACTCTCCCTCATTCGAGCCACTCCCCTTTCTCATCCAGGTGGCTTTGCCATCTCCAATTACTCCGAGATCGGGGGTGGGGCAGGTCACCGATGCCCAAACTCAGTGAGATAAACCACATGAATGCCATCGCTATTGGCGCAGGTCAAAGGTCAGGTCAGGTGAGGCGACTGGGTTGCCTCCTGGAATTCGTCTTGCGAGGAAAGGTTGAGCCGGTCGGGGACTGTACCCATTGCAGTTTAGAAAGAATGAGAAGTGAATTTATTGAAACTTATTAGATTCTGAGGGTGGGATGGGAGGGGTGGGGGTTTGACAGGGTGGATACTGAGAGGACGTTTTCCCCCCCTTGTGAGAGGAAGTTTAATGGATTGGGGGGGGTGGTGGGGGGCAGTTTTAAAGAGTTCTCCCATTGAAGACGGAGATGAGGAATTTCTTCTGAGGATAATCTTTACTGTCACAAGTAGGCTTACATTAACGCTGCAATGAAGTTACTGTGAAAAGCCCCTAGTCGCCACATTCCGGAGCCTGTTCGGGGAGGCTGTTACGGGAATCGAATCGTGCTGCTGGCCTGCTTTGGTCTGCTTTCAAAGCCAGCGATTTAGCCCTGTGCTAAACAGCCCCATATCCCGGCATTGGAGGCAGTCCCGAGAAGGTTCACTCGGTTGATCCCGGGGAGGGAGGGATTTTCTTACGAGGAGAGGTTGAGTAGGTTGGGGCCTGTCCTCATTGGAGTTTAGAAGAATGAGAGGCGACCTTATTGAGATAGAGAGGATTCTCAGGGGGCTCGACAGGGGAGATGCTGAGAGGATGTTTCCTCCTGTGGGAGTGTCTAGGACCAGAGGGCAGAATCTCAGAGTAAGGGAGTCGTCCCATTTCAGACAGAGATGAGGAGGAATTTCCCCTCTCTGAGGGGGGTGAATGTGAGGAATTCTTTCCCACAGAGAGCTGTAGAGGCTGGGCCGTTAAGTATGTTCAAGGCCGAGACAGACAGATTTTTAATCGGTGAGGGAATCGAGGGTTTATGGGGCTAAGGCGGGAAAGTGGAGTTGAGGATTATCACATCGGATCAGTCACGATCTCATTGAATGGGCGGGCCGAATAGTCTATGCCTCGTACATTTTATGGTCTTATGGCTTCACTATAACATTTGAACGTAATGTTTGGAAACCGGATGTAAACTCCAAACAATCTTTCAATCTGTAAGATTGAGAGTAAAGGATATTTCACCCCAGGAGTGATGACTCTGACCAGTGGGTATCTTTCAGGTTAAATCAAACTTTAATTTAAGCACAGAATTAACCACATGAACATCAAATAAATTTTTTTACAATTGGGGCAGCACGGTAGCACAGTGGTTAGCACCGTTGCTTCACAGCTCCAGGGTCCCAGGTTCGATTCCCGGCTTGGGTCACTGTCTGTGCGGAGTCTGCACTTCCTCCCCGTGCCTGCGTGGGTTTCCTCCGGGCGCTCCGGTTTCCTCCCACAGCCCAAAGATGTGCGGGTTAGGTGGATTGGCCGTGATAAATTGCCCTCAGTGTCCAAAAAGGTGAAGTGGGGGTTACGGGGAGAGGGTGGAGGTGTGGGCTTGGGTAGGGTGCTCTTTCCAAGGGCCGGTGCAGACTCGATGGGCCGAATGGCCTCAATTCTCGGATTACTGCCACAGAATTTAAGATATAGTATACAACAATGTCTTCGATCCATCACAAGGAGCAGGAGTAGGCCACTCGCCCTCTTAAAGCTACTCCACCATTTAATTAGATGGCAATTAAATACCTCAATGTCATTTTCCTCGCTCTAACCTTAATTCTTCGATGTGTTCACGATCTGGAAGCCTGTCAATCACCGACTTGGATATGTATGAACTTGGGAATGACGAGCAGGAGCAGTGGCCACAAGGCCCCTCCAGCCTGCTCCGCAAGATCTGCTTGCGACCTCAACTTCTACATTCCCTCCGACCCCCAATAACCTTCCACCCCTCTTGCTGGTCAAGAATCTGTCCAGCTCTGCCTTACAAATAGTTAAAGACTCTGCTGCCACTCTGCCTTTTCAGGGAGAGCGTTCCCGAGACACTCACTCTCTGACTGAGCCTCCGCGACCCTCGAGTGGAGAATTTCACAGATTCGCCACCCTCCGGGTGAAGCCATTCCTCCTCCCCCTTGATTCTGAACGGACTGCCGCTTATTCTGGGGAGCGTGGCCCCCCTGGTTCTGCACTCCTGCAGTCAGAGGGAACATCCTTCTTGCAACAACTTGGTCGAGCATTCTTAAGAATTTAATTGACCCACCCAATCCCTCCAGCCGGCATGGATTCCGGCAGAACCCCAGCCCTCGGCCCTCACTGATACTCGTGCTCTCCCCCTCCTCCTGCTACAGGCCAGCCTAGCATCCCAGCTCGCCTTCCGTGACCAGGGGAAGCGTCCCGGACCGACCGATCTCCTCTTCCACTTCACGGCAGCCAGCGAGAGCGCCCAGGATGGTGCCTGCATGCTCCGGCGGCTCTGCGTGTTACTCAGCGACAGGCTGAAAGAGCAGCAGGAGATCCCACAGAGTTACAGGTGAGGACAGTACCACCCCGATTTGTTCTCTCGAGTGCAAATAATACAGATTATAACTGTACACAATCACTGTTTATTCAGCAGGATAAGGATTACGGTCTGTGTAACTGTACAGAGTCAGTGTTTATTCAGCAGGGTAAGGATTACTGTCTGTGTAACTGTACAGAGTCAGTGTTTATTCAGCAGGGTAAGAATTACAGTCTGTGTAACTGTATAGAGTCAGTGTTTATTCAGTAGGGTAAGGATTACTGTCTGTGTAACTGTACAGAGTCACTGTTTATTCAGCAGGGTAAGGATTACTGTCTGTAACTGTACAGAGTCACTGTTTATTCAGCAGGGTAAGGATTACTGTCTGTGTGACTGTACAGAGTCACCGTTTATTCAGCAGGGTAAGGATTACTGTCTGTGTAACTGTACAGAGTCAGTGTTTATTCAGCAGGGTAAGGATTGCTGTCTGTAACTGTACAGAGTCAGTGTTTATTCAGCAGGGTAAGGATTACTGTCTGTAACTGTACAGAGTCAGTGTTTATTCAGCAGGGTAAGGATTACTGTCTGTAACTGTACAGAGTCAGTGTTTATTCAGCAGGGTAAGGATTACTGTCTGTGTAACTGTACAGAGTCAGTGTTTATTCAGCAGGGTAAGGATTACTGTCTGTGTAACTGTACAGAGTCAGTGTTTATTCAGCAGGGTAAGGATTACTGTGTGTAACGGTACAGAGTCACTGTTCATTCAGCAGGGTAAGGATTACTGTCTGTGTAACTGTACAGAGTCACTGTTTATTCAGCAGGGTAAGGATTACTGTCTGTGTGACTGTATAGAGTCACTGGTCATTCAGCAGGGTAAGGATTACTGTCTGTGTGACTGTACAGAGTCAGTGTTTATTCAGCAGGGTAAGGATTACTGTCTGTGTAACTGTACAGAGTCAGTGTTTATTCAGCAGGGTAAGGATTACTGTGTGTAACTGTACAGAGTCACTGTTCATTCAGCAGGGTAAGGATTACTGTCTGTGTAACTGTACAGAGTCACTGTTTATTCAGCAGGGTAAGGATTACTGTCAGTGTGACTGTATAGAGTCACTGGTTATTCAGCAGGGTAAGGATTACTGTCTGTGTGACTGTACAGAGTCCGTGTTTATTCAGCAGGGTAAGGTTTACTGACTGTGTAACTGTACAGAGTCAGTGTTTATCCAGCAGGGTAAGGATTGCTGACTGTGTAACTGTACAGAGTCAGTGTTTATTCAGCAGGGTAAGGATTACTGACTAACTGTACAGAGTCACTGTTTATTCAGCAGGGTAAGGATTACTGTCTGTAACTGTACAGAGTCACTGTTTATTCAGCAGGGTAAGGATTACTGTCTGTAACTGTACAGAGTCACTGTTTATTCAGCAGGGTAAGGATTACTGTCTGTAACTGTACAGAGTCAGTGTTTATCCAGCAGGGTAAGGATTACTGACTGTGTAACTGTACAGTCAGTGTTTATTCAGCAGGGTAAGGATTACTGTCTGTGTGACTGTACAGAGTCAGTGTTTATCCAGCAGGGTAAGGATTACTGACTGTGTAACTGTACAGAGTCAGTGTTTATTCAGCAGGGTAAGGATTACTGACTGTGTAACTGTACAGAGTCAGTGTTTATTCAGCAGGGTAAGGATTACTGACTGTAACTGTACAGAGTCACTGTTTATTCAGCAGGGTAAGGATTACTGTCTGTATGACTGTACAGAGTCACTGTTTATTCAGCAGGGTGAGGATTACTGACTGTGTAACTGTACAGTCAGTGTTTATTCAGCAGGGTAAGGATTACTGTCTGTGTGACTGTACAGAGTCAGTGTTTATCCAGCAGGGTAAGGATTACTGACTGTGTAACTGTACAGAGTCAGTGTTTATTCAGCAGGGTAAGGATTACTGACTGTGTAACTGTACAGAGTCAGTGTTTATTCAGCAGGGTAAGGATTACTGACTGTAACTGTACAGAGTCACTGTTTATTCAGCAGGGTAAGGATTACTGTCTGTATGACTGTACAGAGTCACTGTTTATTCAGCAGGGTGAGGATTACTGACTGTAACTGTACAGAGTCACTGTTTATTCAGCAGGGTAAGGATTACTGTCTGACTGTACAGAGCCAGTGTTTATTCAGTAGGGTAAGGATTACTGACTGTGTGACTGTACAGAGTCAGTGTTTATCCAGCAGGGTAAGGATTACTGACTGTGTAACTGTACAGAGTCAGTGTTTATCCAGCAGGGTAAGGATTACTGACTGTGTAACTGTACAGTCAGTGTTTATTCAGCAGGGTAAGGATTACTGTCTGTGTGACTGTACAGAGTCAGTGTTTATCCAGCAGGGTAAGGATTACTGACTGTAACTGTACAGAGTCACTGGTTATTCAGCAGGGTAAGGATTACTGTCTGTATGACTGTACAGAGTCACTGTTTATTCAGCAGGGTGAGGATTACTGACTGTAACTGTACAGAGTCACTGTTTATTCAGCAGGGTAAGGATTACTGACTAACTGTACAGAGTCACTGTTTATTCAGCAGAGTAAGGATTACTGTCTGACTGTACAGAGCCAGTGTTTATTCAGTAGGGTAAGGATTACTGACTGTGTAACTGTACAGTCAGAGTTTATTCAGCAGGGTAAGGATTACTGTCTGTGTGACTGTACAGAGTCAGTGTTTATCCAGCAGGGTAAGGATTACTGACTGTGTAACTGTACAGAGTCAGTGTTTATTCAGCAGGGTAAGGATTACTGACTGTAACTGTACAGAGTCACTGTTTATTCAGCAGGGTAAGGATTACGGTCTGTATGACTGTACAGAGTCACTGTTTATTCAGCAGGGTGAGGATTACTGACTAACTGTACAGAGTCACTGTTTATTCAGCAGGGTAAGGATTACTGACTAACTGTACAGAGTCACTGTTTATTCAGCAGGGTAAGGATTACTGTCTGACTGTACAGAGTCAGTGTTTATTCAGTAGGGTAAGGATTACTGTCTGTGTAACTGTACAGAGTCACTGTTTATTCAGCAGGGTAAGGATTACTGTCTGTAACTGTACAGAGTCACTGTTTATTCAGCAGGGTAAGGATTACTGTCTGTAACTGTACAGAGTCACTGTTTATTCAGCAGGGTAAGGGTTACTGTCTGTAACTGTACAGAGTCAGTGTTTATCCAGCAGGGTAAGGATTACTGACTGTGTAACTGTACAGTCAGTGTTTATTCAGCAGGGTAAGGATTACTGTCTGTGTGACTGTACAGAGTCAGTGTTTATCCAGCAGGGTAAGGATTACTGACTGTGTAACTGTACAGAGTCAGTGTTTATCCAGCAGGGTAAGGATTACTGACTGTGTAACTGTACAGAGTCAGTGTTTATTCAGCAGGGTAAGGATTACTGACTGTAACTGTACAGAGTCACTGTTTATTCAGCAGGGTAAGGATTACTGTCTGTATGACTGTACAGAGTCACTGTTTATTCAGCAGGGTGAGGATTACTGACTGTAACTGTACAGAGTCACTGTTTATTCAGCAGGGTAAGGATTACTGACTAACTGTACAGAGTCACTGTTTATTCAGCAGGGTAAGGATTACTGTCTGACTGTACAGAGCCAGTGTTTATTCAGTAGGGTAAGGATTACTGACTGTGTAACTGTACAGAGTGAGTGTTTATTCAGTAGGGTAAGGATTACTGTCTGTGACTGTACAGAGTCAGTGTTTATTCAGCAGGGTAAGGATTACTGCCTGTGACTGTACAGAGTCACTGTTTATTCAGCAGGGTAAGGATTACTGTCTGTGTAACTGTACAGAATCAGTGTTTATTCAGCAGGGTAAGGATTACTGTCTGTGTGACTGTACAGAGTCAGTGTTTATTCAGCAGGGTAAGGATTACTGTCTGTGACTGTACAGAGTCGGTGTTTATTCAGCAGGGTAAGGATTACTGTCTGTGTGACTGTACAGAGTCAGTGTTTATTCAGCAGGGTAAGGATTACTGTCTGTGTGACTGTACAGAATCAGTGTTTATTCAGCAGGGTAAGGATTACTGTCTGTGTAACTGTACAGAGTCACTGTTTATTCAGCAGGGTAAGGATTACTGTCTGTAACTGTACAGAGTCACTGTTTATTCAGCATGGTAAGGATTACTCCTATCTAACAGTGTGATGTTAATGTTGAGTCGGTAAGATTCAGTCTCTGAATTTTTTTGAACAGGGGTCTGGTGTTGGCGTTTCATTCTCTCTTGGACCGCTTTGCACATTCTCAGCCGCGACGGCACTTGGTTCTGATCATCGATGGTGCTGACTGTGTCCAGACTGGGAATGACCAACGCACATCCGACTGGATCCCCGAGCACGTACCGCGAGTGAGTATCTGTGTGACACGATGTGCAATCCATTTTGTCTGTCTGTCAGGGGCCCCCCTCTCCTCCCTCGTTCCTGCGCCCTGGCTGCTGCCGCGCACCCCTCTCGTTCCTGCGCCCTGGCCCCCGTCGCACTCTCCCCTCTCGTTCGTGCGCCCTGGCTCCCGTCGCACGCACCCCTCTCGTTCCTGCGCCCTGGCCCCCGTCGCACTCTCCCCTCTCGTTCCTGCGCCCTGGCTCCCGTCGCACGCACCCCTCTCGTTCCTGCGCCCTGGCTCCCGTCGCACGCACCCCTCTCGTTCCTGCGCCCTGGCTCCAGTCGCACTCTCCCCTCTCGTTCCTGCGCCCTGGCTCCCGTCGCACTCTCCCCTCTCGTTCCTGCGCCCTGGCTCCTGTCGCACTCTCCCCTCTCGTTCCTGCGCCCTGGCTGCTGCCGCGCACTCCCCTCTCGTTCCTGCGCCCTGGCTCCCGTCGCACGCACCCCTCTCGTTCCTGCGCCCTGGCTCCCGTCGCACTCTCCCCTCTCGTTCCTGCGCCCTGGCTGCTGCCGCGCACCCCTCTCGTTCCTGCGCCCTGGCCCCCGTCGCACTCTCCCCTCTCGTTCCTGCGCCCTGGCTCCCGTCGCACTCTCCCCTCTCGTTCCTGCGCCCTGGCTCCCGTCGCACTCTCCCCTCTCGTTCCTGCGCCCTGGCCCCCGTCGCACTCTCCCCTCTCGTTCCTGCGCCCTGGCCCCCGTCGCACTCTCCCCTCTCGTTCCTGCGCCCTGGCTCCTGTCGCACTCTCCCCTCTCGTTCCTGCGCCCTGGCCCCCGTCGCACTCTCCCCTCTCGTTCCTGCGCCCTGGCTCCAGTCGCACTCTCCCCTCTCGTTCCTGCGCCCTGGCTCCAGTCGCGCACTCCCCCCTCGTTCCTGCGCCCTGGCTCCCGTCGCACGCACCCCTCTCGTTCCTGCGCCCTGGCTCCCGTCGCACTCTCCCCTCTCGTTCCTGCGCCCTGGCTCCCGTCGCACGCACCCCTCGTTCCTGCGCCCTGGCTCCCGTCGCACGCACCCCTCTCGTTCCTGCGCCCTGGCTCCCGTCGCACGCACCCCTCTCGTTCCTGCGCCCTGGCTCCTGTCGCACGCACCCCTCTCGTTCCTGCGCCCTGGCTCCTGTCGCACGCACCCCTCTCGTTCCTGCGCCCTGGCTCCCGTCGCACGCACCCCTCTCGTTCCTGCGCCCTGGCTCCTGTCGCACGCACCCCTCTCGTTCCTGCGCCCTGGCTCCCGTCGCACTCTCCCCTCTCGTTCCTGCGCCCTGGCTCCCGTCGCACTCTCCCCTCTCGTTCCTGTCGCACTCTCCCCTCTCGTTCCTGCGCCCTGGCTCCTGTTGCACGCACCCCTCTCGTTCCTGCGCCCTGGCCCTCGTCGCACTCTCCCTTCTCGTTCCTGCGCCCTGGCTCCCGTCGCACGCACCCTTCTCGTTCCTGCGCCCTGGCCCCCGTCGCACTCTCCCTTATCGTTCCTGCGCCCTGGCTCCCGTCGCACGCACCCCTCTCGTTCCTGCGCCCTGGCCCGCGTCGCACTCTCCCTTCTCGTTCCTGCGCCCTGGCTCCTGTTGCACGCACCCCTCTCATTCCTGCGCCCTGGCTCCCGTCGCATGCACCCCTCTCGTTCCTGCGCCCTGGCCCCCGTCGCACTCTCCCTTCTCGTTCCTGCGCCCTGGCTCCTGTTGCACGCACCCCTCTCGTTCCTGCGCCCTGGCTCCTGTCGCACTCTCCCCTCTCGTTCCTGCGCCCTGGCTCCCGTCGCACGCACCCCTCTCGTTCCTGCTCCCTGGCTCCCGTCGCACGTGACGAATGTGATATAAAATAGTTACTTTAGAGTTACTAGTTAATGTAATGTAGAAATAAGCCACTTTGATTCTTGCAGTTAGGGACAAAGGAATTTGAGACCGCATGGAAAAAGCAGGAAGAGGTGTGTCTGAGGGTGATGCTTCATTGATAGGGGCCAGAGAAAGGGATTGGAAGTGAGCCAATCAGAATAGATTAAACAGGTCAGGAGGGACCTAGGCTGACCTATGTCCGTCGAGTATGTGAAACTTGATACCATTTGAACTGATTTTGCAGAGATCCCTTTGTCTGTTAGTTCAGTCGTTTTCTGGAGTGTAAGAGGCTGGATGTCCTGTTACATTTCTGTAAGATGATTCAAGCTTGCAAGCTAAATAAATAACTTCTGTTTACGTGCGAATCCGTCTCAACTTTTATTGAGGCCAGACTGACAGAGAAAGAAATTTGGAGATCAACACACGCACCCCTCTCGTTCCTGCGCCCTGGCCCCCGTCGCACTCTCCCTTCTCGTTCCTGCGCCCTGGCTCCTGTTGCACGCACCCCTCTCGTTCCTGCGCCTGGCTCCTGTTGCACGCACCCCTCTCGTTCCTGCGCCCTGGCTCCTGTTGCACGCACCCCTCTCGTTCCTGCGCCCTGGCTCCCGTCACAATCTCCCCCCTCGTTCCTGCGCCCTGGCCCCCGTCGCACTCTCCCTTCTCGTTCCTGCGCCCTGGCTCCTGTTGCACGCACCCCTCTCGTTCCTGCGCCCTGGCTCCTGTCGCACTCTCCCCTCGTTCCTGCGCCCTGGCTCCTGTTGCACTCTCCCCTCTCGTTCCTGCGCCCTGGCCCCCGTCGCACTCTCCCTTCTCGTTCCTGCGCCCTGGCTCCTGTCGCGCACTCCCCTCTCGTTCCTGTCGCACTCTCCCCTCTCGTTCCTGCGCCCTGGCTCCCGTCGCACGCACCCCTCTCGTTCCTGCGCCCTGGCTCCCGTCGCACGCACGCCTCTCGTTCCTGCGCCCTGGCTCCCGTCGCACGCACCCCTCTCGTTCCTGCGCCCTGGCTCCCGTCGCACGCACCCCTCTCGTTCCTGCGCCCTGGCCCCCGTCGCACTCTCCCTTCTCGTTCCTGCGCCCTGGCTCCTGTCGCACTCTCCCTTCTCGTTCCTGCGCCCTGGCTCCTGTCGCACGCACCCCTCTCGTTCCTGCGCCCTGGCTCCCGTCGCACTATCCCTTCTCGTTCCTGCGCCCTGGCTCCCGTCGCACTATCCCTTCTTGTTCCTGCGCCCTGACTCCCGTCGCACGCACCCCTCTCGTTCCTGCGCCCTGGCTCCCGTCGCACGCACCCCTCTCGTTCCTGCGCCCTGGCTCCCGTCACAATCTCCCCCCTCGTTCCTGCGCCCTGGCTCCCGTCGCACGCACCCCTCTCGTTCCTGCGCCTGGCTCCCGTCGCATGCACCCCTCTCGTTCCTGCGCCCTGGCTCCCGTCGCACGCACCCGTCTCGTTCCTGCGCCCTGGCTCCCGTCGCACGCACCCCTCTCGTTCCTGCGCCTGGCTCCCGTCGCATGCACCCCTCTCGTTCCTGCGCCCTGGCTCCCGTCGCACGCACCCGTCTCGTTCCTGCGCCTGTCTCCTGTCGCACGCACCCCTCTCGTTCCTGCGCCCTGGCTCCCGTCGCACGCACCCCTCTCGTTCCTGCGCCCTGTCTCCCGTCGCACGCACCCCTCTCGTTCCTGCGCCCTGGCCCCCCGTCGCACTCTCCCTTATCGTTCCTGCGCCCTGGCTCCCGTCGCACGCACCCCTCTCGTTCCTGCGCCCTGGCCCCCGTCGCACGCACCCCTCTCGTTCCTGCGCCCTGGCCCCCGTCGCACTCTCCCTTATCGTTCCTGCGCCCTGGCTCCCGTCGCACGCACCCCTCTCGTTCCTGCGCCCTGGCTCCCGTCGCACGCACCCCTCTCGTTCCTGCGCCCTGGCTCCCGTCGCACGCACCCCTTTCGTTCCTGCGCCCTGGCCCCCGTCGCACTCTCCCTTATCGTTCCTGCGCTCTGGCTCCCGTCGCACGCACCCCTCGTTCCTGCGCCCTGGCTCCTGTCGCACGCACCCCTCTCGTTCCTGCGCCCTGGCTCCCGTCGCGCACACCCCTCTCGTTCCTGCGCCCTGGCTCCCGTCGCACGCACCCCTCGTTCCTGCGCCCTGGCTCCCGTCGCGCGCTCCTCCCTCGTTCCTGCGCCTGGCTCCTGTCGCACGCACTCCTCTCGTTCCTGCGCCCTGCCTCCCGTCGCGCTCTCCTCCCTCGTTCCTGCGCCTGGCTCCTGTCGCACTCTCCTCTCTCGTACCTGCGCCTGGCTCCTGTCGCACGCACCCCTCTCGTGCCTGCGCTCCGGCTCCCGCCACGCACTCCCCTCTCGCTCCCGCACCGCGTCACCTGTCCGGTGCTCCCGCCGCCCTCTCCTTCGCACACTCCCTGTCACTCTCCGTCATCCCTTGCTGTGTGTGAAATGTATTCCGTTGTGCGCCAAGTCTCAGCGAGTTAGAAGGGATAGAGTGGGTTAGGATGGAGGAGGAATCTTGTAAGGGGTCCAGTTTGAGGGCTGTGGTCACGGCAGCGTTGCCAATGGCTCGGAGTAGGTATTCAGGAGGCCCGGTGGTGCAGTCCACGGTGAAGATATGGAATCAGTTGAAGAGGCATTTTAGGGTGGAAGGGATGTCTGTGTTAACGCCGCTGTGCGAGAATCATGGGTTTGAGCCGGGGGGGGGGGGGGGGGGGGCGGATAGTGCATACAGGAGGTGGAGGGAGGTGGGGTTGGTCAAGGTGAGGGATCTGTATTTGGAGGAAGGGTTCGCCAGTCTGGAGGAGCTAAGGGAGAGGGTAGAGCTGCCGAGGGGGAGTGAGTTCAGGTATCTGCAGGTTAGGGACTTTGCACGAAAGGTCTGGAGGGGGCTCCCTAGATTGCCGGGATACACCCTGCTGGAGCAACTGCTGCTTCCGGATGTGGAAGGGGAGGGAAGAATTGGGGATATGTATAAGTGGCTGGGGGAGCAGGGCGGCAAACGGGTGGTGAAGATCGAGGAGAAATGGGAAGCGGAGTTGGGAGGGGAGATCAATTGGGGAGTATGGAGTGAGGCACTGCAAAGGGCAAACGGGACCTCCTCTTGTGCAAGGATGAGCCTGATACAGTTTAAGGTGGTGGGTGCATATGACTTGGGTGAGAATGAGTGGGTTCTTTCAGGGGGTAGCAGTTGAGTGTGAGAGGTGTGGGCGGGGGCTAGCGAATTGCGTGCACATGTTTTGGGGTTGTGTAAAATTGGGAAGATCCTGGGCGGGAGTGTTCGCGGTCTTAGCCAGGATACTGGAGGAGGGAGTGGACCCGGACCCTTTGGTGGCGATATTTGGGGTTTCAGAGAAGCCGGAGCTCATGGAGAGGAGGAAAGACGATGTCGTGGCCTTCGCCTCTCTGATTGCACGGCGGTGAATTTTACTGGAGTGGCGGTCGGCATCGCCACTGCGGGTAGCGGCTTGGTTGGGTGACCTGTACGACTTCCTGTGGTTAGAGAAGATAAAGTATGAGTTCAGGGGCTCTGCAGAGGGGTTTGAGAAAAGGTGGGGGATGTTTGTGACCGTATTTGAGGAGCTGTTTGTCGTTGAGCGGGGGTGGATATAGGGAGAAAGTCTGTACAGACTCTATGGTTGTTGGCTGGGAAGTATGTTTCCCGGGTATTAATTTGCTGTAACCTGTTTTGATACATGTATTTTATTGCAAACATGTAAAATAAATAGAAGTCTTAGCGAATGAGCTGCTGCCCCATTCTACTTCCAGCGCGTGACACTGGTGCTGAGCGTGACGGCGGAATCGCCGCTGCACTCCGCCCTGGCCAGGCGCAAGGAGTCCATCAAGGTCCTCCTTGGCCCGCTGGAGCCACTCGACAGATCGGAGATCGTGCGGAGGAGTCTGGCTGTCTACGGGAAAAAGCTGGAGGAGTCGGCCTTCAACAACCAGGTAAGAGTGGGTTGAGGACTGAAACGGAATCACTCTCACGTCGTGTTGGGGGGGCGGGGGGGGTAGGGTAGCGGGGTCACCCTTGGGATTCCTCCACGGCGGCAGCACTGGCCGTCAAATGGAAGCACCGCTCCGGGGTTTTTCTGTGATGTGGAATGCTTTTGGGAAGTCCGGTGCTGGATAAGGTGCTATATGAATGCTTTTCCTCCCTTCAGATGAGGCAGCTGGTCATGAAGAAGGAATCTCACAATCCTCTCTTCCTGAAGCTGGCGAGCGAGGAGCTGAGGGAGTTTGGCATCTTCGAGAAGGTGAGTGTTGCTGGTCTTGGTGGCCTTTCACCTCGGGTGGGTGTATCTGACCTTTCACCTCTAACCCCCCCCGGGTGGGCCTGTGTGTCACCTCTGCTCCCAGGTTGTCTGTGTGAACTTTCACACCTCCCATTCGGCCTGTGCTGTCCCCCTTTGGGAAGGAAGTCTGCCGTCCTTGCCAGGTCTGGCCTACGTGTGACTCCAGGCCTACAGCTACGTGGTCGACCCTTAACAGCACCTCTGAAATGAAGTGGGAAGTCACTCCTGTCGAGCA
Source organism: Scyliorhinus torazame (assembly GCF_047496885.1). Classification (NCBI taxonomy): domain Eukaryota; kingdom Metazoa; phylum Chordata; class Chondrichthyes; order Carcharhiniformes; family Scyliorhinidae; genus Scyliorhinus; species Scyliorhinus torazame. The sequence continues at coordinate 132,461,750 of NC_092711.1, forward strand.
TAATTAGGATTGGGCAACAGATACTGGCCTTGCCAGCAATACCCCACATCTCATGAAAGAATATTACAATGGTGGCCACACATGCCTGCATGATGGCTTTTATAAGATGGCAACTGCACATGTCTGCACATTGCCCCCTATAAAGATGGTGGGCATGCAAGTCTGAATGTTGCCCCTGATAAAGACGGTGGGCGTGCATGTTTTCATGTTGCCCCCGATAAAGATGGTCACCGCACATTTTTGCATATTGCCCCCAATAAAGATGGCAGACACACATGCCTGCATGTTGGCCCCCTATAAAGATGGGGTCCGTGCATGTGTGCACATTGTCCCCTGTAAAGACGACAGCACCATATGCCTGCACATTGCCTTGTTAAATATGGAAGCCACGCATGCTTGGATGTTGCCACCTCTAAAGATGTTTACCAGGAACAAGAGGTTTGGTCACGCTGAGCAGGGGCCGGCGAGGGCGGCAGTAGGATCGCTGTCCAATACCCATTCTGTTCCTGGGGGGGCGGGGGCGGGGGGGGGGGGGGGCGGGGAGGGGGGGGGGGGGGCGGGGGGCGGGGGGGGGGGGGTTGTCCAGGCTTGTCCGCGGGCTTTCTCTCGGTGTCACTCAGAGCAACCTTTCTGCCTTGTCACTCGATCGGTCCTGAAAGGTCCTGTTATGTGCTCCATCCCCACTCGGTCCTTCTCCCACATTTGACCCACTCATCACCCCGATTTCGTTGTTTGATTTCACCCAACCCCCTCCCGCAGGTGTCTGATCAGATCCGCGCTCTGCCGGCGACACTGTCCTTGTTGATCCAGCACGCCCTTGGGTGCCTGGAGGAGGAGCACGGAGCGGAAAATGGTGACCCTCGCCCTCAGTGCACTGAGCGCCAGCGTGAAAGGTAAGGATCAACATATCACAGCGAGGAGAAACAGGAGGAAGTCACTCGAGAGCTGTTGAGCCTGTTCCACCAGTCAGTCAGGACAGGTACAGCACGGGGTTAGATTAAGAACATAAGAACATAAGAACTAGGAGCAGGAGTAGGCCATCTGGCCACTCGAGCCTGCTCCGCCATTCAATGAGATCATGGCTGACCTTTGTGGACACAGCTCCACCTCTCCGGCCCGTACACCATATCCCCGAATCCCTTTATTCTTTAGAAAGGCATCTATCTTTTTCTTAACGTTTAAAGAAGGAGCCTCAACTGCTTCACTGGGCAAGGAATTCAGAGATTCACAACCCTTTGGGTGAAGAAGTTCCTCCTACACTCCGTCCTAAATCTACCTCCCCTTATTTTGAGGCTATGCCCCCTAGTTCTGCTTTCACCCGCCAGTGGAAACAACCTGCCCGCATCTATCCTATCTATTCCCTTCATAATTAAGGGAGAGTAAAGCTCCCTCTACACTGTCCCCATCAAACACTCCCAGGACAGGTACAGCACGGGGTTAGATACAGAGTAAAGCTCCCTCTACACTGTCCCCATCAAACACTCCCAGGACACGTACAGCACGGGGTTAGATACAGAGTAAAGCTCCCTCTACACTGTCCCCATCAAACACTCCCAGGATAGGTACAGCACGGGGTTAGATACAGAGTAAAGCTCCCTCTATACTGTCCCCCACCAAACACTCCCAGGACAGGTACAGCACGGGGTTAGATACAGAGTAAAGCTCCCTCTACACTGTCCGCATCAAACACTCCCAGGACAGGTACAGCACGGGGTTAGATACAGAGTAAAGCTCCCTCTACACTGTCCCCCATCAAACACTCCTAGGACAGGTACAGCACGGGGTTAGATACAGAGTAAAGCTCCCTCTACACTGTCCCCATCACAAACACTCCCAGGACAGGTACAGCACGGGGTTAGATACAGAGTAAAGCTCCCTCTTCACTGTCCCCATCAAACACTCCCAGGACAGGTACAGCACGGGGTTAGATACAGAGTAAAGCTCCTCTACACTGTCCCCATCAAACACTCCCAGGACAGGTACAGCACGGGGTTAGATACAGAGTAAAGCTCCCTCTACACTGTCCCCCATCAAACACTCCCAGGACAGGTACAGCATGGGGTTAGATACAGAGTAAAGCTCCCTCTACACTGTCCCCATCAAACACTCCCAGGACAGCTACAGCACGGGGTTAGATACAGAGTACAGCTCCCTCTACACTGTCCCCATCAAACACTCCCAGGGACAGGTACACCATGGGGTTAGATACAGAGTAAATCTCCCTCTACACTGTCCCCATCAAACACTACCAGGACAGGTACAGCACGGGGTTCGATACAGAGTAAAGCTCCCTCTACACTATCCCCATCAAACACTCCCAGGACAGGTACCGCACGGGGTTAGATACAGAGTAAGCTCCCTCTACACTGTCCCCATCAAACACTCCCAGGACAGGTAAAGCATGGGGTTAGATACAGAGTAAAGCTCCCTCTACACTGTCCCCATCAAACACTCCCAGGACAGGTACAGCACGGGGTTAGATACAGAGTAAAGCTCCCTCTACACTGTCCCCATCAAACACTCCCAGGACAGGTACAGCAGTGGGTTAGATACAGAGTAAAGCTCCCTCTACACTGTCCCCATCAAACACTCCCAGGACAGATACAACACAGGGTTAGATACAGAGTAAAGCTCCCTCTACACTGTCCCCATCAAACACTCCCAGGACAGGTACAGCACGGGGTTAGATACAGAGTAAAGCTCCCTCTACACTGTCCCCATCAAACACTCCCCAGGACAGGTACAGCACTGGGTTAGATACAGAGTAAAGCTCCCTCTACACTGTCCCCATCAAACACTCCCAGGACAGCTACAGCACGGGGTTAGATACAGAGTAAAGCTCCCTCTACACTGTCCCCATCAAACACTCCCAGGACAGGTACAGCACGGGGTTAGATACAGAGTAAAGCTCACTCTACACTGTCCCCATCAAACACTCCCAGGACAGGTACAACACGGGGTTAGATACAGAGTAAAGCTCCCTCTTCACACTGTCCCCATCAAACACTCCCAGGACAGGTACAGCACGGGGTTAGATACAGAGTAAAGCTCCCTCTACACTGTCCCCATCAAACACTCCCAGGACAGGTACAGCACGGGGTTAGATACAGAGTAAAGCTCACTCTACACTGTCCCCATCACACATTCCCAGGACAGGTACAGCAGTGGGTTAGATACAGAGTAAAGCTCCCTCTACACTGTCCCCATCAAACATTCCCAGGAACAGGTATAGCACGGGGTTAGATACAGAGTAAAGCTCCGTCTACACTGTCCCCATCAAACACTCCCAGGACAGGTACAGCACAGGGTTAGATACAGAGTAAAGCTCCCTCTACACTGTCCCCATCAAACACTCCCAGGACAGGTACAGCACGGGGTTAGATACAGAGTAAAGCTCCCTCTACACTGTCCCCATCAAACACTCCCAGGACAAGGTACAGCACGGGGTTAGATACAGAGTAAAGCTCCCTCTACACTGTCCCCATCAAACACTCCCAGGACAGGTACAGCACGGGGTTAGATACAGAGTAAAGCTCCCTCTGCACTGTCCCATCAAACACTCCCAGGACAGGTACAGCACGGGGTTAGATACAGAGTAAAGCTCCCCTCTACACTGTCCCCATCAAACACTCCCAGGACAGGTACAGCACGGGTTAGATACAGAGTAAAGCTCCCTCTACACTGTCCCCATCAAACACTCCCAGGACAGGTACAGCACGGGGTTAGATACAGAGTAAAGCTCCCTCTGCACTGTTCCACCCCAGCTCCCTCTCAGTGAAGTGACCTTGATCCTGGTGTCCGGAGTTGGGTTTGATTTCAGGTGCCCACGGATGTCAGGTCTATACACCTTGCACCCCCAACCCCCACACCTGAAGACACCCACTCGTTTTGCCTTCTGTCGAGTGAATTGTGCGAAGCAGCAGCTGGAGTGAAAATAAGTTCCAGAGAGCATCGATCGTATGTTCTGTATTACCTTCCTTTGAATCAGGCTTGCGGGAGAGAGATCTTTACACCATTCTGTGCGCTAGAAGGGGCTTGAGGGCAGGAGTCATCCCGCTGTCGTGGGAGGAAAGTGATGGAAGAGACCGTGAAACCGAGCCGGCCTGTCCCCATGGCGACCTTCGTACGGTTGATGCGGAGCCTCCAATGGTAAGGAAATTGTTCTTCACACAGTGGGGGAGGGGCAGGATTAAGAATTGCTTCTGGAGCAGGTGGGGAAGTTGAAGAAGGGAGGGGGCAGTGGGGCTGCGGGGGATTACTCCTTCCGCGAGGAGAGCACGGCGCCATAGAAATGGTGGCGAGTCGCTAAAATGAACATTGGTCCCCTTGGAGGGTGAGAAATACGGAAATGGCGGGTGTAGCGCACAAAGACTCCCGAGAGACGAATAGAGGTGAAGTCGATGAGGCTTTATTAAGCGTGACTCGTTCCCCGCAGTTCAGCAACAGACTGGAGCTGCGGGGAGAACTCCTGGTTCTTCTACTCCGCCTTCAGGGCGGAGCTAGAGATCAACAGCCAACCAGGAACCGGGATCTGTCAGCCAATGACATCACGGCTTCACAGTCCCACATGACCCCTAATGCATACTACCACATTCACCACCTTGTTAAAAATGAACCTGGCGGGGTGGTGCTTCGCATGGTGGTAGGGGTTTACAAGGCTGGTCCTGGGCTATGTCATTACAGTGCCCCTACACTGGGCTATGTACAGAGTTTTTTGTTTTAAACTATTAACGGTATTCGTAAGAGGGAAAAGGAAAAAAAAAAACATTCTCGTTAAAGTCCACAACATTGTAGTGTTACACCGATGCCACGAGTCGGGCGGGCGGTCTGGTCGTCCTTGTCGATCGCCTCAGCCCCGGTGGTGGTGGTGCTTGTTCCAGTGTTGTCTCCTCCGGGAGCTTTACGGTTTCTGCTTCAGCTTCACTTCTGGTCGGACCTGGGAGGAGGACCGATCCTCCCGGGAAGGGGGCTGTCCGCGGGGGTGCGCCGGTGGCAGGGAGGGGGTGATTGGTGTCGAGGGGGGTGTGTGTGTTGCCGGCGGGCGCCAGATCTCGCAGGGAGACCGTTGTCCTGTCGGCCGTCGGGGTACTCCACACAGGCGTACTGCGGGTTCGCGTGGGAGGAGGTGAACCCTCTCGACAACGGGTCCGACTTGTGCGCCCGCACATGTTTTCGGAGCAGGATGGGTCCTGGGGCCGCCAGCCAGGTCGGCAGCGACGTTCCAGAGGAGGACTTCCTGGGGAAGACAAGGAGGCGCTCATGAGGCGTTTGGTTAGTGGTGGTACATAGTAGCGACCGGATGGAGTGGAGGGCGTCCGGGAGGACCTCCTGCCACCGTGAAACTGGGAGATCCCTGGGGCCGTAGGGCCAGTAGGACGGTCTTCCAGACCGGGCCGTTCTCCCTCTCTACTTGCCCGTTCCCCCGGGGGTTGTAGCTAGTTCGTCCTGCTCGAGGCTATACCCTTGCTGAGCAGGAAACAGGCGCAGCTCGTCACTCATGAAGGAGGACCCCCTGTCGCTCATGGACGTATGCGGGGCAACCGAACAGTGTGAATATGGTGCTAAGGGCTTTAATGACTGTGGCCGCTGTCATGTCAGGGCAGGGGATGGCGAAGGGGAAACTGGAGTACTCGTCCACCACGTTCAGGAAGTATGTGTTGCGGTCGGTGGAGGGGAGGGGCCCTTTGAAATCCAGACTGAGGCGTTCAAAGGGACGGGAAGCCTTGATCAGGTGTGCACTATCCGGCTGAAAAAATGCGGGTTTGCACTCTGCGCAGATGTGGCAGTTCCTTGTGACTGTACGGACCTCCTCCGCGGAGTAGGGGAGGTTGCGGGACTTTATAAAATGGTAGAACCGAGTGACCCCCGGGTGGCAGAGGTCCTCGTGGAGGGTTTGGAGACGGTTAATTTGTGCGTTGGCACATGTGCCGCGGGATAGGGCATCGGACTGCTCGTTCAGCTTTCCGGGACGATACAAGATCTCATAGTTGAAGGTGGAGATCTCGATCCTCACCTTAAGATCTTGTCATTTTTAATTTTGCCCGCTGTGCATTATCGAACATGAAAGCTACCGACGCGTTGGTCAGTGAGGAGAGTGAATCTCCTGCCGGCCAGGTAATGCCTCCAATGTCGCACAGCTTCCACTATGGCTTGGGCTTCCTTTTCCACTGAGGAGTGGCGGATTTCTGAGGCGTGGAGGGTCCGGGAGAAAAAGGCCACGGGTCTGCCCGCTTGTGGTTAAGGGTGGCCGCTAGAGCTACATCGGAGGCGTCGCTCTCGACCTGGGAAGGGGAAGGACTCGTCGATGGCGCGCATCGTGGCCTTTGCGATATCCGCTTTGATGCGGCTGAAGGCCCTGGCAAGCCTCTGTCGACAGAGGGAAGGGTCGTGGTCTGTATTAGGGGGCGGGGCCTTGTCTGCGTACTGGGGGACCCACTGGGCGTAGTATGAAAAAAACCCCAGGCAGCGTTTTAGGGCTTTTGAGCAGTGCGGGAGGGGAAATTCCATGAGGGGGCGCATACGTTCGGGGTCGGGGCCTATTATCCCATTGCGCACTACATATCCAAGGTGCTCGCCGGTTTGTGCTAAAAACGCACTTGTCCTCGTTGTACGTGAGGTTCAAGGCTTTAGCGGTCTGGAGGAAATTTTGGAGATGGCGTCAGTGGTCCTGCTGATCGTGGCCGCAGATGGTTACGTTGTCGAGATACGGGAACGTGGCCTGCAACCCGTGTTGATCAACCATTCGGTCCATCTCCCGTTGGAAGACCGAGACCCCGTTGTGACGCCAAATGGGACCCTTAGGAAGTGGTATAATCGCCCGTCTGCCTCGAAGGCTGTGTACTTGCGGTCACTTGGGCGGATGGGGAGCTGATGGTAGGCGGACTTGAGGTCCACGGTGGAGAAGACCTTATATTGGGCAATCCGATTGACCATGTCGGATATGCGGGGGAGAGGGTACGCATCTACCTGCGTTGTACCTGTTGATGGTCTGGCTATAGTCTATGACCATCCTTTGCTTCTCCCCTGTCTTTACTACTACCACCTGCTCTCTCCAGGGGGGGACTATTGCTGGCCTGGATTATGCCTTCCTTCAGTAGCCGCTGGACTTCGGACCGAATAAAATGTCCGATCCTGGGCGCTGTACCGTCTGCTCCTAGTGGCGACGGGTTTGCAATCCGGGGTGAGGGTTTGCAAACACGGATGGGGGCTCAACCTTGAGGGTGCGAGGCCGCAGATAGTGAGTGGGGGTATTGGGCCTCCGAATTGGAAAGTTAGGCTCTGCAGATTGCACTGGAAGTCTAATCCCAGTAATGTGGGCGCGCAGAGTTGGGGAAGGATGTAGAGCCTGTAGTTTTTTAACCTCCCTCCCTTGCACCGTTAGGGTCACTATGCAGAAGCCTTTGATCTGTACGGAGTGGGATCCTGCAGCTAGGGAAATCTTTTGCACACTGGGACGGATGGTCAAAAAACAGCGTCTTACCGTGTCGGGGTGGATGAAGCTTTCTGTGCTCCCGGAGTCGACCAGGCATGGTGTCTTGTGTCCGTTGATCAGCACCGTTGTTGTCGTCGTCCTGGAGCATCTGGGGCCGTGCTTGGTCCAGCGTCATTGAGGCCAGACGTGGTCGTAGTGCTTCAGCGTCTTCCTCGAACCCCGTAGAGGCGTCTATGCTGGGGTCCATTGTTGCCGTCCAAGATGGCGGCGGGGGGTGAACAAAATGGCCGCCCCCATGCATCGCACAAGGCTGGGGGTCACAAGATGGCGGTTGGGGGTGGACAAAATGGCTGCCCCCATGCGTCGCGCAGGGCTGGGGGGGTCCCAAGATGGCGGCGCCCCTCCTCCCCTCATGGTGGCCGGGACCAAAATGGCGGTGCCTGCGGGTCGCACATGGGGCGCTGGGGGGGTTGGGGAGCGTTTGGAACGCGCAGGACTCCTCCTTCTCCGGGGACAGCGGCGACCCCCCGGGACCGGCAGCACAGCTGCGAAATGGCCCTTTTTCCCGCAGCTCTTGCTTTTCTCAGCTTTTGTCGCGACGGGGGTCCACTGAGCCCAAGGGGCTGCCGCGCGGTCGGGGCCGTAGGCGCGGGCGTTTCGTGCGGCCACATCTAGTGAGGCTGCAAGGGCCCGTGCCTCTGAGTGTCCTAGCGACTCTTTTTCTAAAAGTCTTTGGCGGATTTGGGGAGAGTTCATACCAGCCACAAACGCATCGCGAATTAACATGTCCGTGTGTTCAATCGCGTTTACCGGCGGGCAGCTGCAGGCTCGTCCCAAAATTAGCAGCGCGGCGTAGAATTTGTCTAGCGATTCTCCGGGACTTTGCCGTCTCGTTGCGAGTTGGTAGCGTGCGTAGATCTGGTTCACTGGGCGAACATAGATGCTCTTTGTGCTGCGAACGCCGTCTGGAAATCCTCTGCGTCTTCTATGAGAGGGTAAATTTCCGGGCTTACCCTCGAGTGCAGGACCTGTAGTTTCTGGTCTTCTGTGACCCGGCCGGGGGCCGTTCTGAGGTATGCTTCGAAACCAGTCTGCCAGTGTTTTAAAACTGCTGCTGAGTTCACTGCGTGGGGGCTGATCCTCAGGCATTCCGGGACGATCCTGAGCTCCATAGTCCTTTAAGCACGCTTAATAAATTGTAGCGCACAAAGACTCCCGAGAGACGAATAGAGGTGAAGTCGATGAGGCTTTATTAAGCGTGACTCGTTCCCCGCAGTCAGCAACAGGACTGGAGCTGCGGGGAGAATTCCTGGTTCTTATACTCCGCCTTCAGGGCGGAGCTAGAGATCAACAGCCAACCAGGAACCGGGATCTGTCAGCCAATGACATCACGGCTTCACAGTCCCACATGACCCCTAATGCATACTACCACAGCGGGGAATTTGCCCAAGTACACAGGCAGTCATCGGACATGCGACACAGTTGGTTCATGGAAACCATGTTGTACGTTGAAACGTCTTAAGTCACAACCCAGCTTCCCCAAGAGAACGATGTCATAGATGAGGAATTGGTTCCTGAGCCAAGGTCGTAGATCACTCGCGGAGCGCCCAGTGGTGTTTAAATACTCTCAACTCTTGTCTTCTCGAATCACTGAGGTGACTGTCGATGCCTTCACGCCTTAGCACGAGTTCCTCAGTT
>NC_092711.1:132470979-132507939 GCF_047496885.1 Scyliorhinus torazame
TTGCAGAATGCTGTGGTGCAGAGGGTCCTGGGACCTGAATCAGAAAGTCAGCGTTCGGGAGCTGCCAAGTGAGGCAAATAAATATAATTTACGTGCTCAGTCTGTGGAGTGCACTTCACCCCAGAGAGGCAGCGGAGGCTGCGGGTCACTGGATATATTCAAGGCCCGAGTTAAAGAGAGCGACAGTGGGGTGGGGGGCGGTGGCGGGCATAGGCGGAGACAGTTAAAGCCGCAAGCAAGCAGGCCTTATTGAACAGTGCAGCAGGCTCAAAGGGCCGAATGGCCTACTCCTGCTCCCCATTCGCATGACCTGGCGATGGACCAAATGAGGGAAAAGGTGGGAGGGAGAAATGAGCCTTGGGAATGCTGCTTCAAATAGAGAGGGGGTGGGGGGCAGAATTGTGGAATTAAGGGTCCAAAGAGGTGAGGGAGCTTCCTCACCAAGATGTTGATCTTCTGGACATTTTATTAACATTCTGTCTCTGTCCATCTCCGCCTCCCTCCACTTCTCCCTCTTCCTCTTTTCTTCCTTCTCCCCCTTTCTCCTTACCTTTTATTTTCTCCTTCTCTCCCCCTCTTTCCATTTCTCCCTCTTGTCTCCTCTCTCTTCTCCTTCTCCCACCCTCTCTTCTCCTTCTCCCCCCTCTCATTTCCTCCCCCTCTCGCCTCTCCTTCTCCCCCTCTCGCCTCTCCTTCTCCCCCTCTCTCCTCTCCTTCCTCCCCCCTCTCTCCTCTCCTTCTCCCCTCTCTCCTCTCCTTCTCCCCTCTCTTCCCCCTCTTCCCCTCCCTCGCCCCTCTTCCCCTCCCTCGCCCTCTTCCCCCTCCCTCGACCCTCTTCCCCCTCCCTCGACCCTCTTCCCCCTCCCTCGACCCTCTTCCCCCTCCCTCGACCCTCTGCCCCCTCCCTCGACCCTCTGCCCCCTCCCTCGACCCTCTTCCCCCTCCTCGACCCTCTGCCCCCTCCCTCGACCCTCTGCCCCCTCCCTCGACCCTCTGCCCCCTCCCTCGACCCTCTGCCCCCTCCCTCGACCCCTCTGCCCCCTCCCTCGACCCTCTGCCCCCCTCCCTCGACCCCTCTGCCCCCTCCCTCGACCCTCTGCCCCCCTCCCTCGACCCTCTGCCCCCTCCCTCGACCCTCTGCCCCCTCCCTCGACCCTCTGCCCCCTCCCTCGACCCTCTGCCCCCTCCCTCGACCCTCTGCCCCCTCCCTCGACCCTCTGCCCCCTCCCTCGACCCTCTGCCCCCTCCCTCGACCCTCTGCCCCCTCCCTCGACCCTCTGCCCCCTCCCTCGACCCTCTGCCCCCTCCCTCGACCCTCTGCCCCCCTCCCTCGACCCTCTGCCCCTCCCTCGACCCTCTGCCCCCTCCCTCGCCCCTCTCCCCCCCTCCACGCCCCTCTCCCCCTCCCACGCCCCTCTCCCCCCTCCCACGCCCTCTCCCCCCCTCCCACGCCCCTCTCCCCCCTCCCACGCCCCTCTCCCCCTCGCCCCCCTCCCTCGCCCCCCTCCCTCGCCCCCCTCCCTCGCCCCCTCCCTCGCCCCCCCTCCCTCGCCCCCCTCCCTCGCCCCCCCTCCCTCGCCCCCCCTCCCCCTCGCGCCCCCCTCCCTCGCCCCCCTCCTCTCCCTCGCCCCCCTCCTTCTCCCTCGCCCCCCTCCTTCTCCCTCGCCCCCCTCCTTCTCCCTCGCCCCCCTCCTTCTCCCTCGCCCCCCTCCTTCTCCCTCGCCCCCTCCTTCTCCCTCGCCCCCCCTCCTTCTCCCTCGCCCCCCCTCCTTCTCCCTCGCCCCCCCTCCTTCTCCCTCGCCCCCCCTCCTTCTCCCCTCGCCCCCCCCTCCTTCTCCCTCGCCCCCCCTCCTTCTCCCTCGCCCCCCCCTCCTTCTCCCTCGCCCCCCCCTCCTTCTCCCTCGCCCCCCCCTCCTTCTCCCTCCCTCGCCCTCTCCTTTCTGTCGACAGTATCATGGGGGTCTGGGCCCCCGCAGAGTCGCCTAGCTCGCGCCTGCGCCTCGCCAACGCTCTTCTGCGGGTGGCCGTGCAGCACAGGTACCTGAGGGACAGCAGCCAGGAGCAGCAGGTCCATCTCTTCCTGGCAGGTGAGTGCATTTCCCGGCCCACAGCATTGCCCCCTTCCCGCCAACCCCCATCTAACCTAAAAACCGTCTCCACCTCCGGGGTCCATATCCCTCAACCCATCCCATTCAAGTATTTGTCAAGATGCCCCTTCCGTCGCTCTCCACAGATCCCAGGAACCCGGGGGGGGTTTCCAACCCTACTTCCGCCTTTCGCTTTTCTTCCAGTTGTGGCCCTGGACACTCTGGCCTCCACCCGTGAGGGCAGAGGGGGGGGGCCGCTCCAACAGTGCATCCCCCACCCCCAACAATACGGGCATCGTGAGTGTCAACCCAGGATTATGGGGGCTCACTGCAGAGGGATCTGGATGTCCTTGTGCATCCATCACAAAAAAGTTAGTCTGCAGGTACAGCCAATGATTGGGGCGGCAAATCGAACGTCTGTCTTTATCGCAAAGGGGGGGGGGGGGTGGGGTGGTTGGGGGATGAAAGTTAGGCAAGTTTTTCCTTCAGGCCCTTGGTGAGGCCTCACCCCGGGGCACTGGGCACAGTTCTGGTCTCCTTACCTGAGGAGGGACGTACCGGCATCGGAGGCCGTTCAGAGAAGGTTCACGGGGCCGATTCCCGGGATGGAGGGGGTTTGTCCGATGGGGAAAGGTTGAGCCGGTCGGGGCCGGTACCCATTGCGGTTTAGAAAGAACCAGAGGAGATCTTATTGAAACGGATCAGATTCTGAGGGGGGGGGGGGAGGGGGGGGGGGGGGGGGGGGGTGATAGGGTGCATGCTGGGAGGATGTTTCCCCCCCCTCGTGAGGGGGCGGGATCGAGAGCTGTGGGAGGGGCACAGTTTAAAAATGAGGGGGGTCTCCCATTGACGACGGGGATGAGGAGGAATTTCTTCTCTCAGAGGGAGGTCAGTCTGTGGATCCCCCCCCCCCCCCCCCCCCCCCGCCCCGAGAAGCAGCGGAGGCTGCGGGTCGCCGAATATATTCAAGGCCCGAGTTAAGAGTTCTGATCGACGAGGGAAGCGGGGGTAATCGGGGGAGACGGGCTGGAAGGTGGAGTTAAGGCCACGATCAGAAATGGTGGGGACTCAAACCCACGGTCACAGGGGTGGTTATAACTTTACTGAGCCCGAAAAGGAACAGGAAGAGCCCATCTGACCTGAGGAGGTCATTTGAGCTGGGTGCCCCGAGGTTAGGCTCTGAGGCGTTTGGACTTATCCAAAGCTCCCTGCTCCTGATTAGGAGCCAGTGAACCCTGGAAGAAAGTGCAGCGGTGTTGACCCATTGGTAACGGTGTGGTTGGCAGGCCGCCGGAGGGGCCACCAAGCTGAATATCCAGTCTCTGGTGCCGCGTTTGAAGAAAGGACGTTCCGCGGTGGGTGTGTGTGTTCTCAACAGGGGGAGATTGCAAACCTCATCCATTAATCTGCCTTCTCTCAATCTCCTTCAACCCCATCTCATCCAATATCGCTCATTCCCCCCAATCCCAACTCCTCTACGTATCCCTCAATCCCACCGTTTTCCCGTATACCTCAATCCCCACCGTCTCCCCCGTATCTTTTAACCCCACCATTTCCCCCATCCCTCAATCCACCATCTCCCCATCCCTCAGTCCACCGTCTCCCCGTATCCCACAATCCCACCATTTCCCTCATCCCTCAATCCACCATCTCCCCATCCCCTCAGTCCACCGTCTCCCCGTATCCCACAATCCCTCCATCTCGCCCATCCCTCAATCCACCGTATCCCTCCATCCCACCGTCTCCCCCGTATCCATCAATCCCACCGTCTCCCCCCGTATCCCTCCATCTACCGTCTCACCCGTATCCCTCAATCTACCGTCTCCCCCCCCGTATCCCTCCATCCACCGTCTCCCCATCTCCCTTCATCCCGCCGTCTCCCCCCGTATCCCCCAATCCCACCGTCTCCCCCGTATCCCCCCAATCCACCGTCTCACCCGTATCCCTCAATCCCACCGTCTCCCCCTATCCCTCAATCCCACCGTCTCCCCAATCCCTCAATCCCACCGTCTCCCCAATCCCTCAATCCCACCGTCTCCCCCGTATCCCTCAATCCACCGTCTCACCCGTATCCCTCATCCCACCGTCTCACCCGTATCCCTCAATCCCACCGTCTCCCCCTATCCCTCAATCCCACCGTCTCCCCCCGTATCCCTCAATCCCGCCGTCTCCGCCGTATCCCTCAATCCCGCTGTCTCCCCCCGTATCCCTCAATCCCGCCGTCTCCCCCGTATCCCTCAATCCCGCCGTCTCTTCCGTATCCCTCAATCCCACCGTCTCCCCCGTATCCTTCAATCCCACCGTCTCCCCCGTATCCCTCAATCCCACCGTCTCCCTCAATCCCACCGTCTCCCCCCCCCGTATCCCTCAATCCCACCGTTTCCCTCCGTATCCCTCAATCCCACCGTCTCCCCAATCCCTCAATCCCACCGTTTCCCCCGCATCCCTCAATCCACCGTTTCCCTCGCATCCCTCAATCCCACCGTTTCCCCCGCATCCCTCAATCCCACCGTTTCCCCCGCATCCCTCAATCCCACCGTTTCCCCCGTATCCCTCAATCCCACCGTTTCCCCCGTATCCCTCAATCCCACCGTCTCCCCCGTATCCCCCAATCCCACCGTCTCCCCCGTATCCCCCAATCCCACCGTCCTCCCCCGTATCCCTCAATCCCACCGTCTCCCCCGTATACCTCAATCCCACCGTCTCTCCCGTATCCCTCAATTCCACCGTCTCCCCGTATCCCTCAATTCTACCATCTCCTCAATCCCACAGTGTCCCCGTATCCCTCAATCCCACCGTTTCCCCCGTATACCTCAATTCCCCCGTATCCCTCAATCCCACCGTCTCCCACGTATCCCTCAATCCCACCGTCTCCCCCATCCCTCAATCCCACCGTCTCCCCCCATCCCTCAATCCCACCGTCTCCCCCTATCCCTCAATCCCACCGTCTCCCCCCGTATCCCTCAATCCCACCGTCTCCCCGTATCCCTCAATTCTACCATCTCCTCAATCCCACAGTCTCCCCGTATCCCTCAATCCCACCGTTTCCCCCGTATACCTCAATTCTCCCGTATCGCTCAATCCCACCGTCTCCCCAATCCCACTGTTTCCCCCGTTTCCCTCAATCACATCGTCTCCCCTATCCCTCAATCCCACCGTCTCCCCCGTATCCCTCAATCCCACCGTCTCCTCCGTATCCCTTAATCCCCCGTATCCCTCAATCCCACCGTCTCCCCCGTATCCCTCAATCCCACCGTCTCCCCCGTATCCCTTAATCCCCCGTATCCCTCAATCCCACCGTCTCCCCCGTATCCCTCAATCCCACCGTCTCCCTCAATCCCACCGTCTCCCCCTATCCCTCAATCCCACCGTCTCTCCCGTATCCCTCAATTCCACCGTCTCCCCAATCCCTCAATCCCACCGTTTCCCCCGTATCCCTCAATCACACCGACTCCCCCATCCCTCAATCACACCGTCTCCCTCAATCCCCCCCGTCTCCCTCAATCCCCCCGTCTCCCTCAATCCCCCCCGTCTCCCTCAATCCCCCCGTCTCCCTCAATCCCCCCCGTCTCCCTCAATCCCCCCCCGTCTCCCTCAATCCCCCCCGTCTCCCTCAATCCCCCCCCGTCTCCCTCAATCCCCCCCGTCTCCCTCAATCCCCCCCGTCTCCCTCAATCCCCCCCGTCTCCCCCAATCCCCCCCGTATCCCCCAATCCCACCGCCTCCCCCGTATCCCCCAATCCCACCGCCTCCCCCGTATCCCCCAATCCCACCCCCCCACCGTATCCCTCAATCCCACCGCCTCCCCCGTATCCCTCAATCCCACCGCCTCCCCCGTATCCCCCAATCCCACCGCCTCCCCCCGTATCCCCCAATCCCACCGCCTCCCCCCGTCTCCCCCAATCCCACCGTCTCCCCCAATCCCACCGCCTCCCCCGTATCCCCCAATCCCACCGCCTCCCCCGTATCCCCCAATCCCACCGCCTCCCCCCGTATCCCCCAATCCCACCGCCTCCCCCCGTATCCCCCAATCCCACCGCCTCCCCCGTATCCCTCAATCCCACCGCCTCCCTCGTATCCCCCAATCCCACCGCCTCCCCCGTATCCCCCAATCCCACCGCCTCCCCCCGTATCCCCCAATCCCACCGCCTCCCCCCGTATCCCCCAATCCCACCGCCTCCCCCGTATCCCCCAATCCCACCGCCTCCCCCGTATCCCCCAATCCCACCGCCTCCCCCGTATCCCCCAATCCCACCGCCTCCCCCCGTCTCCCCCAATCCCACCGCCTCCCCCCGTCTCCCCCCAATCCCACCGCCTCCCCCCGTATCCCCCAATCCCACCGCCTCCCCCCGTATCCCCCAATCCCACCGCCTCCCCCGTATCCCCAATCCCACCGCCTCCCCCGTATCCCCCAATCCACCTCCTGATGGTTTCAGATCTCATATTCAGCGTTGACAATATTCTTTTATTTCGTCCCCATTGCCAACAGTTCATCTCTGGAGACTGACGGACCCTGAGGAGAACAGAAGATTCACTGACTGTGACCCCGAGACACTTGGTGACCTCCCGCAGCACCTGGTATGAGCTTTCCCCCAGTCCAGAATTGTGGTGTGTTGGATAGTGTGCAATTGTGGGAGAGCTAGTACACAAGTAGACATTAGTGGGTGTGCATGTGAAAGGCGGGTGAAAAGAAGGAGGTGTTAGTGTTGTAGTAATGTGAGTACATCTACAAGCCATTAGTCACAGTCCATAAGACGTAGGAGCAGAATTAGGCCACTTGGCCCATCGAGTCTGCTGCTCCATTCAATCACGGCTGATATTTTTCTCATCCCCATTCTCCTGCCTTCTCCCCGTAACCCCTGATCCCCTTCAAGCTGAGAACACGCAAGATGCTGTTGTCATGTGAGAGTACCTTTAAGACATGGATGTTTAAGCAATGTACCTTTAAGAAAACAGTGATGTCAGAGAGTGGGTGGAGCTGAGGTCAGGTCAGCCATTTTGTTTTGCAGTTGGAAAAAGCAGCTTGCGTGTGACTGTGTGTTTCCAGAGAGCTGCAAGTTTGGAGGAAAAGAGCTGGGTGTGTGTCTGTGTTTGCAGTGAGCTGGATCTCTGCCATGAATGACTATCTCTGGATCATTTGGGTGATTTAAAGTAAAGCCTTTAACCTGATGTGATTTGTTTAAAGGTGTTAAGTCTCTTGGAAGTTTGAAGGAACATTTTAAGGAATTATTTACTGTTGCAATATTTTCTCAGTTATCTTTGAAGTAAGGGGTGTTAAGAGAGTCAATGTTTATTTAAGATGTTAAGTTGAGTTCATGGAATAAACAGTGTTTTGTGTTTAAAAACCCACATGTCCCATAATTGTAATCCCACACCTGGGAAAAAGCTGTGTGCTCGGAAAAGCAACAAATCCATTAAAGGAGAGGTTGGTTGAACTCCATATGATACATTTTGGAGTTATGAAAACACCTCGCCCATAACATTGTTTTGTGTGTCCACTTGAGACTAGATGAGAGACTGGTATTTGTACAATAATGAGAGATGCTGGGGTATGTACTGTAAGAAGAGTATAGATGCATATAGATACGTAGAAGATGGGAGCAGGAGGAGGCCTTTTGGGCCTTCAAGCCTGCTCCGCCATTCATCACGATCATGGCTGATCATCCAACTCAATAGCCCAATCCTGCTTTCTCCCCATAGCCTTTGATCCCATTCTCCCCAAGTGCTATATCTGAGGGCAGCACGGTGGCGCAGTGGGTTAGCACTGCTGCCTCACGGCACTGAGGTCCCCAGTTTTCGATCCCGGCTCTGGGTCACTGTCCGTGTGGAGTTTGCACATTCTCCCCGTGTTTGCGTGGGTTTCACCCCCACAACCCAAAGATGTGCAGAGTAGGTGGATTGGCCACGTTAAATTACCCCTTATTGGGAAAAAACGAATTGGGTATTCTAAATTTTTTTTAAGGTGCTGTATCCAGCCGCCTCTTGAATACATTCAATGTTTTAGCATCAACTACTTCCTGTGGTAGTGAATTCCACAGGCTCACCGCACTTTGTGAGAAGAAATGTCTCCTTATCTCTGTCTGAAATGGTTTACCCTGAATCCTCAGACTGTGACCCCTGGTTCTGGACACATCCACCATCGGGAACATCCTCCCTGTATCTACCCTGTCTAGTCCTGTTAGAATTTTATGAGTCTGTGAGATCCCCTATAAGTCTCTATGAGATCCCCATGTGAGACATGGTGGATTCCTGCTTGGGTCACTGTCTGTACGTTTTTCACAGTAACTTCATTGCAGTGTTAATGTAAGCCTACTTGTGACAATAACGATTATTATTATACAATAAACCATAACGGGTCTATTAGCTTTCCTGGTTAGCACTGCTGCCTCACAGCGCCAGAGACCCGGGTTCAATTCCGGCCATGGGTCATTGTCTGTGTGGAGTTTGCACTTTCTCCCGTGTCTGCAAAGGTTTCCTCCCACAGCCCAAAGATATGCGGGTTAGGTGGATTCTCCATAGTAAATTGCCCTGAGTGTCCAGGGATGTGTAGTTAAGGTTATGGGATTAAAGGGATAGGACTGGGTGGATGGGGGAGTATAAGTGGGTAGCTCATTCTGAGGGTCAGCGCAAACTCAATGGGCCGAATGGCTTCCTTCTGCGCTGTAGGGATTCTATGATTCTATGTAGGCTAAAGCACTGGGCTATATACACCAGGGAGAGTGTATACAAGATACTGGGGCGTGCGTTCAATGAAGAGAGTATTTGAGACATTAGGGGTGTACAATAGTGAGAGTGTACGTGAGACACTGGGGTGTGTACAATGAGGAGAGTGTACGTGAGACACTGGGGTATGTACAATAAGGAGAGTGTACATGAGACACTGGGGTGTGTACAATGAGGAGAGTGTACGTGAGACACTGGGGGTATGTACAATGAGGAGCGTGTACATGTTTGGGGCAGCACGGTAGCACAAGTGATTAGCACTGTGGCTTCACCGCGCCAGGGTCCCAGGTTCGATTCCCGGCTTGGGTCACTGCCTGTGTGGAGTCTGCACATGCTCCCCGTGTGTGCGTGGGTTTCCTCCGGGTGCTCCGGTTTCCTCCCACAGTCCAAAGACGTGCAGGTTAGGTGGATTGGCCTTGATAAATTGCCCTTAGTGTCCAAAATTGCCCTTAGTGTCCAAAAAGGTGAGGGGTTATTGGGTTACGGGGATAGGGTGGAAGTGAGGGCTTAAGTGGGTCGGTGCAGACTTGATGGGCCGAATGGCCGCCTCCTGCACTGTATGCTCTATGTAACCTATGTGAAACTGTGGGGTGTGTACAATAAGGAGAGTGTACGTGAGACACATGGGGTGTACAATAAGGAGAGTGCGTGGGAGGGCAGCACGGTGGTGCAGTGGGTTAGCCCTGCTGCCTCACGGCGCCGAGGTCCCAGGTTCGATCCCGGCTCTGGGTCACTGTCCGTGTGGAGTTTGCACATTCTCCCCGTGTCTGCGTGGGTTTCGCCCCCACAACCCAAAGATATGCAGGGTCGGTGGATTGGCCACGCTAAATTGCCCCTTAATTGGAAAAATGAATTGGGTACTCTAAATTTATAAAAAGGAGAGTGCGTGGGGTGTGTCCAATAAGAAGAGTACATGAAACACAGTACACACAACAAACAATAGCATTCTGTATTAGCTTTCCTGGTTACTTACTGTACTTGTACACTAGCCGTTTGTAATTCATTCGCTAAGACACCCAGACCCCTCTGCACCTCCGAGCTCTGCAATCTCTCAATATTTAAATAATCTCTTTTATTCCTGCTGCCAAAATGGACACTTTCATATTATACTCTGTATGTCAGATCTTTGCCCACTCATGTAACCCATCTGTATATTTTGGTAGCCCTCTTATGTCCTCTTCACAACTTACTTTCCTGTCTATCTTATAATACTCTTTATTGTCACAAGTAGGCTTACATTAACGCTGCAATGAAGTTACTGTGAAAATCCCCCAGTCGCCACATTCCGGAGCCTGTCCGGGTCACAGAGGGAGAATTCAGAATGTCCAATTCACCCAACAGCACGTCTTTCGGGACTTGTGGGAGGAAACCGGGGCACCCGGAGGAAACCCACACAGACACGGGGGGGAACGTGCAGACTCCGCACAGACAGTGGCCCAAGCCAGGAATGAATCCAGAGTTCATGACCGTTGAGGTTCTGCTTAATTTGGTGCCTGGGTCCTTGTGCTGATTCTGCAGCACCTCCTTTGTCCTGCCCATGTCGCTGGTACCAACATGCTCCACGCTAACTGGGTCCTTCCCCACCCCGCCCTCGTCCCACCGCAGCTTCCTCGCCAGCTCGGAGCAGCGCTGTGTGACACACTGTGGGGAGTGTGAACTGGTTCTCCGCGGAGAGCTGTTGTGATTTGGCCTCTGCTGTTTGGGTCACCTGGATTCCCGTTTGATTTTTCTCTCTCGTTACAGATCCTCTCTGGAGAGGTTTCCCGCCTCGGCTCGCTCCTCACCAACCTGCGTTTCTCAACATTGCACCTGCGGCTCGGACTGCTCCCACAGCTGGTTGCAGCCTTCAATCTCTACCGTGAGTCCTGGCCTTAAACCCTCCCCCTCACCCCACGTGTCTCTTCTAAACTGTCCCCGCTTATGAGTTGCCGTATCCCCCCTCCCACACCACCTCCACCCCAAAACCCCCCTCCTCCACCCCAAAACCCCCCTCCTCCACCCCAAAACCCCCCTCCTCCACCCCAAAACCCCCCTCCTCCACCCAAAACCCCCCTCCTCCACCCAAAACCTCCCTCCTCCACCCAAAACCTCCCTCCTCCACCCAAAACCTCCCTCCTCCACCCAAAACCCCCTCCTCCTCCTCCCCAAACCCCCCTCCTCCTCCCCAAACCCCCCTCCTCCTCCCCAAACCCCCCTCCTCCTCCTCCCCAAACCCCCCTCCTCCTCCTTCCCAAACCCCCTCCTCCTCCTTCCCAAACCCCCCTCCTCCTCCTTCCCAAACCCCCCTCCTCCTCCTCCCCAAACCCCCCCTCCTCCCATCTCCACCCCAAACCCCCCCTCCTCCCATCTCCACCCCAAACCCCCCCTCCTCCCATCTCCACCCCAAACCCCCCCTCCTCCTCTTCCACCCCAAACCCCCCTCCGCCTCCATCACAAACCCCCCTCCTCCTCCACCCCAGCCCCCCCTCCTCCACCCCAGCCCCCCCCCTCCTCCACCCCAGCCCCCCCCCCTCCTCCACCCCCTCCCAACCCACCCATCCGAGGAAAGATCGGAGAAGTTGGGGTGTTTTCCATGGAACAGAGACGGCTGAGGTGTGACATGATTGAGGTTTACCGAATTGTGAGGGTAGAGATAGAGGGGACAAGAGGAACTGCACGGTAGCACACGTGGTTAGCACTGTGGCTTCACGGCTCCAGGGTCCCGGGTTCGATTCCGGCTTGGGTCACTGTCTGTGCGGAGTCTGCACATCCTCCCCGTGTGTGCGTGGGTTTCCTCCGGGTGCTCTGGTTTCCTCCCACAGTCCAAAGATGTGCAGGTTAGGTGGATTGGCCGTGATAAATTGCCCTTAGTGACCAAAAAGGTTAGGAGGGGTTATTGGGTTACGGGGATAGGGTGGAAGTGAGGGCTTAAGTGGGTCGGTGCAGACATGATGGGCCGAATGGCCTCCTTCTGCACTGTATGTTCTATAACCCGTTTCTCTTGGCAGAGAGTTCAACAACCAGAGGTCATAGATTCACGCTGAGTGGCAGAAGGATTGGAGAGGGCATGAGGAAAAACTTTCACTCGGAGGGGGAGTGGGTGCCTGGAATTCGCTGTCTGGGTTGGTGGTGGAGGCAGAGACCCTAAACTCTTTTTATATATTAAAAAAAAAAAAAGTACCTGGATCAGCTGTGAGCTGCAGGGCTATGGGCAGTCCGCAGGAAGATGAGGGAGGGGAGGGGGTGGGGTGGGGGGGGTCTAGACCCAAGGGACACGGTCTCAGGATAAGGCGCAGGATGCTGCCTCACGGCGCTGAGGTCCCAGGTTCGATCCCGGCTCTGGGTCACTGTCTGTGTGGAGTTTGCACATTGAAATGAAATAAAAATCGCTTATTGTCACAAGTAGGCTTCAATGAAGTTACTGTGAAAAGCCCCTAGTCGCCACATTCCCGTGGGCAGCACGGTAGCATTGTGGATAGCACAATTGCTTCACAGCTCCAGGGTCCCAGGTTCGATTCCTGACTTGGGTCACTGTCTGTGCGGAGTCTGCACATCCGCCCCGTGTGTGCGTGGGTTTCCTCCGGGTGCTCCGGTTTCCTCCCACAGTCCAAAGATGTGCAGGTTAGGTGGTCTGGCCATGATAAATTGCCCTTCGTGTTGGGTGGGGTTACTGGGTTATGGGGATAGGGTGGCGGTGTGGACCTTGGGTAGGGTGCTCTTTCCAAGAGCCGGTGCAGACTCGATGGGCCGAATGGCCTCCTTCTGCACTGTATATTCTATGATTCCGGCTCCTGTTCGGGGAGGCCGGTACAGGAATTGAACCGTGCTGCTGGCCTGCCTTGGTGTGCTTTCAAAGCCAACGATTTAGCCCTGTGCTAAACAGCCCCTGCTCCCCGTTCTCCCCGTGTCTGCGTGGGTTTCGCCCCCACAACCCAAAGACGTGCAGGCTAGGTGGATTGGCCACGCTAAATTACCCCTTAATTGGGAAAAAAAAAAAGAATTGGGTGCTCTAAAGGGGCTGGTTTAGCACTGGGCTAAATCGCTGGCTTTTAAAGCAGACCAAGGCAGGCCAGCAGCACGGTTCAATTCCCGTACCAGCCTCCCCGAACAGGTGCCGGAATGTGGCGACTAGGGGCTTTTCACAGTAACTTCATTTGAAGCCTACTTGTGACAATAAGCGATTTTCATTTCATTTTCATTTCATTAAATTTTTTTGAAAAAGGATAAGGCACAGGCCATTTAGGACTGAGGTGAGGAGACATTGCCTCAGGCGGAGGCTGGAGAATCTTGGGAATTCTCCACTGCAGAGGGCCGTGGGTGCTCAGTCAATACGCAGCCGGATAGATTTTGAGGCGTGAAAAGGCATTGAGGGGTATGGCGGGGATATGGTGAGAAAATGGGCCTGAGGTCGAGGATCAGCCCATTTTAAGAAGCATTTGGATGAGCGCTGGGAACGCCATGCCAGTCAAGGCTTCCGGACCGAGTGCTGGGAAATGGAACAGTGTTGCTATCTTGTAGTGGCTATAAATATGGCGGATAATAAGGTCGCCTTTCTTAATCTTAATTATGAATAAGCTTTCAGAGTCGCCAGGTATCTCTCGATACCGCCACAAGGTTCAACCGAATATCGATCAAAGAGCCAATACACCAGTTAGTTAGTTCAAAGTCAATACTACTTTATTTACACATAGTATGGTTTACTCATGCACAATAACACTATGTCTATCACTAACACCTATACTTAACTTCGGGAGCCCGCTCAGGTCAGAGGGACAGTGGCCGCTGTTCGGATCTGAGGCTGTTGGGTTCGGAGTACAGCTAAGGTCGTCCGTCTGGTAGCAAGCGTTGAACTTGAACTTATTTGCTTCTGGTGATGCAGGTTGGAGGGGTCTTTCCAGTTGAGAGCCGATTCCAAGAGAGCGAACACGTGGCAGGGGGTTCCTTCGATCACCGCCGTCGATCTGAGCCAATAAAGGGGTGGGTGCCTTGATGGCTGGGCGTGTCCTAAGTGGCCGTTGGCCTTGCTTTGTTTGTATCTTTTTGCTGAGGTAGCGGCGCCGGAATGTCTGGGACGGTGTTGGCTACCTGAGCACCAGTCTGTTTATCGGAGATGGACCATCAATGTGCTAATCGGCCAAGAGTTTTGGTTCCGTCTGCAGCCTGTCTTCTAAATACACATTCACGCTCTGTGCCTGCTTGTTACTTTGCATTGTCCATTTTTCCCTGTATGCTCTGCGAGTGTCCATTTTATATGCTGAACATGGTCATCCCAGATGGCTACAACAGGTAGGTGCTTGATGGCTGGCACTGGTGCGATGGGCTGAAGGGCCTCCTTCTGTGCTGTAAAACTCTAGGGGCGACAGGGTGGCACAGTGGTTAGCACTGCTGCCTCACCGTGCCAGGGTCCCAGGTTCAATTCCCGGCTTGGGTGACTGTGTGCGGAGCCTGCACGTTCTCCCCGTGTCTGCGTGGGTTTCCTCCGGGTGCTCCGGTTTCCCCCCACAGTCCAAAGATGTGCGGGTCAGGTGGATTGGCCACGATAAATTGCCCCTTAGTGTCCAGTGGTTGCCTGAATTGCTCAAAGGTTAGATGGGGTTATGGGTCACAGGGAGAGGAGGGGGGAGTGAATCATAGAATCCCTGCCGTGCGGAAGGCGGGCATTCGGCCCATCGAGTCTGCACCGACCCTCTGAAAGAGCTCCCCACCGAGGCCCAGCCCCTGCCCTAACCCCGTAAACCAATAACCCCACCTGACCTGCACATCGTTAAACACTAAGGGGCAATTTATCATGGCCAATCCACCTAACCTGCACTCATTGGATTGTGGGAGGAAACCGGAGCACCCGGAGGAAACGCAGATACGGGGAGAATGTGCAAACACAGTCACCCAAGGCCGGAATCGAACCTGGTTCCTGGTGCTGTGAGGCAGCAGTGCTAACCACTGTGCCGCCGTGCCGCCCTGTGTTGCTTTGTGGGCAGGCGCTTGGTGCTGAACTTTGTTGGCCAATGGCGTTGAGGTTGACGCCATTTTTCGTGCACAGGTTGCCCAGCAACTTGTTTTTAAAACAAAATTAAAAAAATAAAAATCTCTCTTGTCTTCCAGACGCTGCAACCTCCAGCGGCACCGGGAGCCAGCGGCCCCTCCCGGAGGTCGGCCCTTACCGGGACTTCATCACCACCAACCTGTCTGTCCTTTCCCGGGACCCTATCCTGTTCTGGCAGCAGGCCCTGAACCAGTCCGACTCGTCGCCGGTCTGCGCGCAGGCCCGGAGGCTGCTGGGCGATGGTGGCCACCCCCTGGCCGAGAAGGCGCCTGGAGGATTCCGCCTCGTCCAGTGGACCAACAAGCCGCAGGCTTTGGCGAGGGCTGAGGGGTGAACGGCTTTCTGCTTTTTTTTTTTTCTTGTCGGTGCTCTTGGATTGGGCTGTGGTGGTAGGGTGGGGGTGAGGGGGGCGGGAGGCAGGGTGTTGGGGTGGGGTAGGCCCGGGGTGTCTGGGGTTATGGGGGGGGGGGGCGGGAGGCAGGGTGTTGGGGTGGGGTAGGCCTGGGGTGTCTGGGGTTATGGGGGGGGGGCAGGAGGCAGGGTGTTGGGGTGGGGTAGGCCTGGGGTATCTGGGGTTATGGGGGGGGGGCGGGAGGCAGGGTGTTGGGGTGGAGTAGGCCTGGGGTGTCTGGGGTTACGGGTGGGGGTGAGGGGGGGGCGGGAGGCAGGGTATTGGGGTGGGGTAGGCCCGGGGTGTCTGGGGTTATGGGTGGGGGTGAGGGGGGGGTGGGAGGCAGGGTGTGTGGGTGGGGTAGGCCCGGGGTGTCTGGGGTTATGGGTGGGGGTGAGGGGGGGGTGGGAGGCAGGGTGTGTGGGTGGGGTAGGCCCGGGGTGTCTGGGGTTATGGGTGGAGGGGAAGGGGGGGGGCCGGGTTGCGACTAGTTAGAGTGAAGGAGGGGTTTTAGGGGAGGCCTCTGGGGGTCTTGCACTCAATTCTGAGTACAGCACTTCAGGAAATATTTCTGGGGCCTTGGGTAGGGTGCAGAGGATGATGAACTAGAAGGGTCCTCGGAGAGGGCAGCATGGTGGCGCAGTGGTTAGCACAGGGACTGCAGCGCTGAGGACCCGGGTTTGATCCCGGCTCTGGGTCACAGTCCGTGTGGAGTTTGCACATTCTCCCCGTGTCTGCGTGGGTTTCGCCCCCACAACCCAAAGATGTGCTGGTTATGTGGATTGGCCTCGCTAAAGTGCCCCTTAATTGGAAAATAAATAAATAATTGGGTACTCTAAATTTGTTTTAAGAAAAAAAAGTAGGTCCCTCTGATGAGAGTGGGGAAGTTGGGGTGGTTCCCCTTCGAGCAGAGGAGGGTGAGGGGATATTTAATAGGGGTGTTCCAAACCATGACGGATTGAGTAGCGTGAACACAAGGATTAGGAGAATGGAGTACAGGCCACTCGGCCCCTTTAACCTGCTCCGGCATGCGATAAGATCACGACTGATTGCATTGTAACCTTTTTTCTGTTTTAAAATTTAGAGTACCCAGTTATTTTTATTTCCAATTAAGGGGCAATTTAGCGTGGCCAATCCAACTGACCTGCACATCTTTGGGTTGTGGGGGTGAAACCCACGCAGACACGGGGAGAATGTGCAAACACCACACGGACAGTGACCCGGGGCCGGGATTGAACCTGGAACCTTGGTACCATGAGGCAGCAGTGCTAACCACTGCATCGCCATGGCCACAACCACGTGTTCCCGTCTAGCCCCCCCCCCCCCAGCCATACGCTCAACTCCACTTTGCTGCCTGTCCCTCCTCCATAACCCCTGACTGCCTGATCGATCAGAACTCTCGCTAACTCGGGCCTGGAACATATTCAGTGACCCGCAGCCTCCGCTGCTTCTCTGGGGGAGAGGATTTCACAGACTGACCTCCCTCCGAGAGAGAAAAGTTTCTCCTCATCTCCGTCTTCAATGGGAGACCCCCCCTCACTTTCAAACTGAGACTTGCTCCCCCAGTTCTCGATTCCCTCAACGAGAACAACAAAGAACAAAGAGAAGTGGGGCAGCACGGTAGCCTTGTGGATAGCACAATTGCTTCACAGCTCCAGGGTCCCAGGTTCGATTCCGGCTTGGGTCACTGTCTGGGCGGAGTCTGCACATCCTCCCCGTGTGTGCGTGGGTTTCCTCCGGGTGCTCCGGTTTCCTCCCACAGTCCAAAGATGTGCATGTTAGGTGGATTGGCCATGATAAATTGCCCTTAGTGTCCAAAATTGCCCTTAGTGTTGGGTGGGGTTATGGGGATGGGGTGGCGGTGTTGACCTTGGGTAGGGTGCTCTTTCCAAGAGCTGGTGCAGACTCGATGGGCCGAATGGCCTCCTTCTGCACTGTAAATTCTATGATCTATGATGAAAGTACAGCACAGGAACAGGCCCTTCGGCCCTCCAAGCCTGCGGCGACCATGCTGCCCGTCTGAACTAAAATCTTCTGCACTTCTGGGGTCCGTATCCCTCTGTTCCCATCCTATTCATGTATTTGTCAAGATGCCCCTTAAACGCCACAAACGAGGGGGGAAACATCCTCCCAGCATGCACCCTGTCAACCCCCCGCTCAGAATCTGATCCGTTTCAATAAGATCTCCTGTGGTTCTTTCTAAACTCCAATGGGTGCAGGCCCCGACCGGCTCAACCTTTCCCCATCGGACAAAACCCCATTCGTCCCAGGAATCGGCCCCGTGAAACTTCTCTGAACGGCCTCGAATGCACAGGAGCAGAGAGGCAGAAACCGCCTTTCATTTTTTTGGAGCAATTGTCAGCCAAACCTCCCGACCATACCCCCGCCCAATACTCTCGAAAGGCCTTCCCTGGGACAAGTCTGATGTGCCAGGAATAACGGCTGGGTGGAAGATTCCGAGATAACTTTGCTCGGAGCAGAGGAGAGTGAGGGGGGACATGACTGAGATGTACATAACTGTGAGGGGCGTAGATAGAGAAGGCAGGGAGAAACCCTTCCCCTTGGTGGAGGGATCAACGGCCAGGCGGCATAGATTTAAGGTAAGGGGCAGGGGCTGGTTTAGCGCACTGGGCTAAATCGCTGGCTTTGAAAGCAGACCAAGGCAGGCCAGCAGCACGGTTCAATTCCCGTACCAGCCTCCCCGAACAGGCGCCGGAATGTGGCGACTAGGGGCTTTTCACAGTAACTTCGTTTGAAGCCTACTTGTGACAATAAGCGATTTTCATTTCATTTCATTTGGAGGGAATGTGAGGAAAAACTTTTTCACCTGAAGGGTGGGTGGGAGTCTGGAACACTCATTACATTTAAGAAATATTTAGATGTGCACTTGGGATCCAAGGGGATACAAGGCTATGGGCCGTGTTGGAAACTGGGATTAGAATGGGTGGATGTTTTTTTTCCCAGTCATATACAGTGACAGACCCGTCCCCACCAGTACTGTACCTGTGCTATACAGTGACAGACCCGTCCCCACCAGTACTGTACCCGTGATATACAGTGACAGACGCGTCCCCACCAGTACTGTACCTGTGATATACAGTGACAGACCCGTCCCCACCAGTACTGTACCCGTGATATACAGTGACAGACCCGTCCCCACCAGTACTGTACCTGTGATATACAGTGACAGACCCGTCCCCACCAGTACTGTACCCGTGATATACAGTGACAGACCCGTCCCCACCAGTACTGTACCCGTGATATACAGTGACAGACCCGTCCCCACCAGTACTGTACCTGTGATATACAGTGACAGACGCGTCCCCACCAGTACTGTACCTCTGATATACAGTGACAGACCCGTCCCCACCAGTACTGTACCCGTGATATACAGTGACAGACCCGTCCCCACCAGTACTGTACCTGTGATATACAGTGACAGACCCGTCCCCACCAGTACTGTACCTGTGATATACAGTGACAGACCCGTCCCCACCAGTACTGTACCTGTGATATACAGTGACAGACCCGTCCCCACCAGTACTGTACCTGTGATATACAGTGACAGACCCGTCCCCACCAGTACTGTACCCGTGATATACAGTGACAGACCCGTCCCCACCAGTACTGTACCCGTGATATACAGTGACAGACCCGTCCCCACCAGTACTGTACCTGTGATATACAGTGACAGACCCGTCCCCACCAGTACTGTACCTGTGATATACAGTGACAGACCCGTCCCCACCAGTACTGTACCTGTGATATACAGTGACAGACCCGTCCCCACCAGTACTGTACCTGTGATATACAGTGACAGACCCGTCCCCACCAGTACTGTACCTGTGATATACAGTGACAGACCCGTCCCCACCAGTACTGTACCCGTGATATACAGTGACAGACGTGTCCCCACCAGTACTGTACCTGTGATATACAGTGACAGACCCGTCCCCACCAGTACTGTACCTGTGATATACAGTGACAGACCCGTCCCCACCAGTACTGTACCTGTGATATACAGTGACAGACCCGTCCCCACCAGTACTGTACCTGTGATATACAGTGACAGACCCGTCCCCACCAGTACTGTACCTGTGATATACAGTGACAGACCCGTCCCCACCAGTACTGTACCCGTGATATACAGTGACAGACGCGTCCCCACCAGTACTGTACCTGTGATATACAGTGACAGACCCGTCCCCACCAGTACTGTACCCGTGATATACAGTGACAGACCCGTCCCCACCAGTACTGTACCTGTGATATACAGTGACAGACCCGTCCCCACCAGTACTGTACCCGTGATATACAGTGACAGACCCGTCCCCACCAGTACTGTACCCGTGATATACAGTGACAGACCCGTCCCCACCAGTACTGTACCTGTGATATACAGTGACAGACGCGTCCCCACCAGTACTGTACCTCTGATATACAGTGACAGACCCGTCCCCACCAGTACTGTACCCGTGATATACAGTGACAGACCCGTCCCCACCAGTACTGTACCTGTGATATACAGTGACAGACCCGTCCCCACCAGTACTGTACCTCTGATATACAGTGACAGACCCGTCCCCACCAGTACTGTACCTGTGATATACAGTGACAGACCCGTCCCCACCAGTACTGTACCCGTGATATACAGTGACAGACCCGTCCCCACCAGTACTGTACCCGTGATATACAGTGACAGACCCGTCCCCACCAGTACTGTACCCGTGATATACAGTGACAGACCCGTCCCCACCAGTACTGTACCCGTGATATACAGTGACAGACCCGTCCCCACCAGTACTGTACCTGTGATATACAGTGACAGACCCGTCCCCACCAGTACTGTACCTGTGATATACAGTGACAGACCCGTCCCCACCAGTACTGTACCTGTGATATACAGTGACAGACCCGTCCCCACCAGTACTGTACCCGTGATATACAGTGACAGACGCGTCCCCACCAGTACTGTACCTGTGATATACAGTGACAGACCCGTCCGCACCAGTACTGTACCTGTGATATACAGTGACAGACCCGTCCCCACCAGTACTGTACCCGTGATATACAGTGACAGACCCGTCCCCACCAGTACTGTACCCGTGATATACAGTGACAGACCGGTCCCCACCAGTACTGTACCTGTGATATACAGTGACAGACGCGTCCCCACCAGTACTGTACCCGTGATATACAGTGACAGACCCGTCCCCACCAGTACTGTACCTGTGATATACAGTGACAGGCCCGTCCCCACCAGTACTGTACCTGTGATATACAGTGACAGACCCGTCCCCACCAGTACTGTACCTGTGATATACAGTGACAGACCCGTCCCCACCAGTACTGTACCCGTGATATACAGTGACAGACGCGTCCCCACCAGTACTGTACCTCTGATATACAGTGACAGACCCGTCCCCACCAGTACTGTACCCGTGATATACAGTGACAGACCCGTCCCCACCAGTACTGTACCTGTGATATACAGTGACAGACCCGTCCCCACCAGTACTGTACCCGTGATATACAGTGACAGACCCGTCCCCACCAGTACTGTACCTGTGATATACAGTGACAGACCCGTCCCCACCAGTACTGTACCCGTGATATACAGTGACACCCGTCCCCACCAGTACTGTACCCGTGATATACAGTGACAGACCCGTCCCCACCAGTACTGTACCCCAGTGTTATACAGTGACAGACCAGTACTGTACCCCAGTGTTATACAGTGAGACCCGTCCCCACCAGTACTGTACCCCAGTGTTATACAGTGACAGGCCAGTACTGTACCCCAGTGTTATACAGTGAGACCCGTCCCCACCAGTACTATACCCCAGTGTTATCCAGTGACAGACCAGTACTGTACCCCAGTGTTATACAGTGAGACCCGTCCCCACCAGTACTGTACCCCAGTGTTATACAGTGACAGGCCAGTACTGTACCCCAGTGTTATACAGTGAGACCCGTCCCCACCAGTACTATACCCCAGTGTTATCCAGTGACAGATCAGTACTGTACCCCAGTGTTATACAGTGACAGACCAGTACTGTACCCCAGTGATATACAGTGACAGACCCGTCCCCACCAGTACTGTACCCGTGATATACAGTGACAGACCCGTCCCCACCAGTACTGTACCCGTGATATACAGTGACACCCGTCCCCACCAGTACTGTACCTGTGATATACAGTGACAGACTCGTCCCCACCAGTACTGTACCCCAGTGTTATACAGTGACAGACCAGTACTGTACCCCAGTGTTATACAGTGAGACCCGTCCCCACCAGGTCTGTACCCCAGTGTTATACAGTGAGACCCGTCCCCACCAGGTCTGTACCCCAGTGTTATACAGTGAGACCCGTCCCCACCAGTACTGTACCCCGGTGTTATACAGTGACAGACCAGTACTGTACCCCAGTGTTATACAGTGAGACCCGTCCCCACCAGTACTGTACCCCAGTGTTATACAGTGACAGACCAGTACTGTACCCCAGTGTTATACAGTGAGACCCGTCCCCACCAGGTCTGTACCCCAGTGTTATACAGTGAGACCCGTCCCCACCAGTACTGTACCCGTGATATACAGTGACAGACCCGTCCCCACCAGTACTGTACCCGTGATATACAGTGACAGACCCGTCCCCACCAGTACTGTACCTGTGATATACAGTGACAGACCCGTCCCCACCAGTACTGTACCCGTGATATACAGTGACAGACCCGTCCCCACCAGTACTGTACCCGTGATATACAGTGACAGACCCGTCCCCACCAGTACTGTACCTGTGATATACAGTGACAGACGCGTCCCCACCAGTACTGTACCTGTGATATACAGTGACAGACCCGTCCCCACCAGTACTGTACCTGTGATATACAGTGACAGACCCGTCCCCACCAGTACTGTACCTGTGATATACAGTGACAGACCCGTCCCCACCAGTACTGTACCCGTGATATACAGTGACAGACGCGTCCCCACAAGTACTGTACCTGTGATATACAGTGACAGACCCGTCCCCACCAGTACTGTACCTGTGATATACAGTGACAGACCCGTCCCCACCAGTACTGTACCCGTGATATACAGTGATAGACCCGTCCCCACCAGTACTGTACCCGTGATATACAGTGACAGACCCGTCCCCACCAGTACTGTACCTGTGATATACAGTGACAGACGCGTCCCCACCAGTACTGTACCTCTGATATACAGTGACAGACCCGTCCCCACCAGTACTGTACCCCAGTGTTATACAGTGAGACCCGTCCCCACCAGTACTATACCCCAGTGTTATCCAGTGACAGATCAGTACTGTACCCCAGTGTTATACAGTGACAGACCAGTACTGTACCCCAGTGTTATACAGTGAGACCCGTCCCCACCAGTACTGTACCCCAGTGTTATACAGTGACAGGCCAGTACTGTACCCCAGTGTTATACAGTGAGACCCGTCCCCACCAGTACTATACCCCAGTGTTATCCAGTGACAGATCAGTACTGTACCCCAGTGTTATACAGTGACAGACCAGTACTGTACCCCAGTGATATACAGTGACAGACCCGTCCCCACCAGTACTGCACCTGTGATATACAGTGACAGACCCGTCCCCACCAGTACTGTACCCGTGATATACAGTGACAGACCCGTCCCCACCAGTACTGTACCCGTGATATACAGTGACAGACCCGTCCCCACCAGTACTGTACCCAAGTGTTATACAGTGACAGACCAGTACTGTACCCCAGTGTTATACAGTGAGACCCGTCCCCACCAGTACTGTACCCCAGTGTTATACAGTGAGACCCGTCCCCACCAGGTCTGTACCCCAGTGTTATACAGTGACAGACCAGTACTGTACCCCAGTGTTATACAGTGACAGACCAGACTGTACCCCAGTGTTATACAGTGAGACCCGTCCCCACCAGGTCTGTACCCCAGTGTTATACAGTGCGACCCGTCCCCACCAGTACTGTACCCCAGTGTTATACAGTGACAGACCAGTACTGTACCCCAGTGTTATACAGTGAGACCCGTCCCCACCAGTACTGTACCCCAGTGTTATACAGTGACAGGCCAGTACTGCACCCCAGTGTTATACAGTGAGACCCGTCCCCACCAGTACTATACCCCAGTGTTATCCAGTGACAGATCAGTACTGTACCCCAGTGTTATACAGTGACAGACCAGTACTGTACCCCAGTGATATACAGTGACAGACCCGTCCCCACCAGTACTGTACCTGTGATATACAGTGACAGACCCGTCCCCACCAGTACTGTACCCGTGATATACAGTGACAGACCCGTCCCCACCAGTACTGTACCCGTGATATACAGTGACAGACCCGTCCCCACCAGTACTGTACCCGTGATATACAGTGATAGACCCGTCCCCACCAGTACTGTACCCAAGTGTTATACAGTGACAGACCAGTACTGTACCCCAGTGTTATACAGTGAGACCCGTCCCCACCTGTACTGTACCCCAGTGTTATACAGTGAGACCCGTCCCCACCAGGTCTGTACCCCAGTGTTATACAGTGAGACCTGTCCCCACCAGGTCTGTACCCCAGTGTTATACAGTGAGACCCGTCCCCACCAGTACTGTACCCCAGTGTTATACAGTGACAGACCAGTACTGTACCCCAGTGTTATACAGTGACAGACCAGACTGTACCCCAGTGTTATACAGTGAGACCCGTCCCCACCAGGTCTGTACCCCAGTGTTATACAGTGCGACCCGTCCCCACCAGTACTGTACCCCAGTGTTATACAGTGACAGACCAGTACTTTACCCCAGTGTTATACAGTGAGACCCGTCCCCACCAGGTCTGTACCCCAGTGTTATACAGCGAGACCCGTCCCCACCAGTACTGTACCCCAGTGTTATACAGTGAGACCCGTCCCCACCAGTACTGTACCCCAGTGTTATACAGTGAGACCCGTCCCCACCAGTACTGTACCCCAGTGTTATACAGTATACAGTGACAGACCAGTACTGTACCCCAGTGATATACAGTGACAGACCCGACCCCACCAGTACTGTACCCCAGTGTTATACAGTGACAGACCAGTACTGTACCCCAGTGTTATACAGTGACAGACCAGTACTGTACCCCAGTGTTATACAGTGACAGACCAGTACTGTACCCCAGTGTTATACAGTGACAGACCAGTACTGTACCCCAGTGTTATACAGTGATGGGTGGATGTTTTTGACCAGCGCCGATGCGATGTATGACTGTATATCATTTTGTCTTCACTTGCTGACCTGCCCTCCTTTGCTCCTTCCTTCCCCAACCCTTCTCCCCGTTCTCCCTCACTCACTCCCCCTCCCTCCCTCTCTTCTCCCCTCTCCCACTTACTCTCTCAGCAAATTGATGACGACTCCAACGCTCCCGCTCTGCGCCAGTATCTCGCCCTCGGGCCGGCTGGCGGTTGTGGGCACCAGCGAGGGTATCGTGCACGTTCTGGACCTGGAGAGTGGACAGGTAGGTCTCTCGCCGCCCGCCCCCCCCCCCCCCCCCCCCAGCCACAGCTACGGATTGGATTTGTTTACTGTCACGTGTACCGAGGTACAGTGATAAGTATTTTTCTGCGAGCAGCTCAAACAGATCGTTAAGTACATGGGAAGAAAATAAAAGAAAATACATAATAGGGCAACACAAGGTACATAATGTAACTACATAAGCACCAGCATCGGGTGAAGCATTCAGGGGTGTAGTTTTAAAAAAAAATTTGGAGTCCCCAATTCATTTTTTCCAATTAAGGGGCAATTTAGCGTGGCCAATCCACCTACCCTGCACACCTTTGTGTTGTGGGGGCGAAACCCACACAGACACGGGGAGAATGTGCAAACTCCACACACACAGTAACCCAGAGCCGGGATCGAACCTGGGACCTTGGCGCCGTGAGGCAACAGGGCTAATCCACTGCGCCACCATGCTGCCCGGGGTGTAGTGTTAATCAGGTCAGTCCATAAGAGGGCCATTTAGGAGTCTGGTAACAGCGGGGAAGAAGCTGTTTTTGAGTCTGTTCGTGCGTGTTCTCAGACTTATCTCCTGCCCGATGGAAGAAGTTGGAAGAGTGAGTAAGCCGGGTGGGAGGGATCTTTGATTATGCTGCCCGCTTTCCCCAGGCAGCGGGAGGTGTAGATGGAGTCAATGGATGGGAGGCAGGTTTGTGTGATGGACTGGGCTGTATTCACGACTCTGAAGTTTCTTGCAGTCCTGGGCCGAGCAGTTGCCATACCAGGCTGTGATGCAGCCAGATAGGATGCTTTCTATGGTGCATCTGTAAACGTTGGTAAGGGTTAATGTGGACATGCCGAATTTCCTTAGTTTCCTGAGGAAGTATAGGCGCTGTTGTGCTTTCTTGGTGGTAGCGTCGACGTGGGTGGACCAGGACAGATTTTTGGAGATGTGCACCCCTAAGAATTCGAAACTGCTAACCATCGCCACCTCGGCCCCGTTGATGCTGACAGGGGTGCGTACAGTACTTTGCTTCCTGAAGTCAATTACCAGCTCTTTAGTTTTGCTGGCATTGAGGGAGAGATTGTTGTCGCTACACCACTCCACTAGATTCTCTATCTCCCTCCTGTATTCGGACTCATCGTTATTCGAGATCCTGCCCACTATGGTCGTATCGTCAGCAAACTTGTAGATGGAGTTGGAACCAAGTTTTGCCATGCAGTAGTGTGTGTACAGGGAGTAGAGTAGGGGGCCAAGTACGCAGCCTTGCGGGGCGCCGGTGTTGAGGACTATTGTGGAGGAGATGTTGTTGTTCATTCTTACTGATTGTGGTCTGTTGGTCAGAAAGTCGAGGATCCACTCGGATCCAAGTCGAAGACTTGGTCTTCTTGGAGAAAAAAAACCAGAAAGCCTCGATTCCACGTCGGGTCCAGGAAACAACAGCCATGAAGGCCTTCGTTCTCCCTCAGTCTAGGGCTGGGCGAGAGGAACGGCGTTGTTCTCAATAAGATGCCTCCTGCCTGGTTTGAATGGAGTCGTACAGGGGCAGATGGTGCTGCAGTGGTCATGTCAGTGGACAAGGGGTGGCACAGTGGTTAGCACCTGCTGCCTCACAACGCCAGGGTCCCAGGTTCAATTCTGACCTTGGGTCACTGCCTGTGCGGAGTCTGCACATCCTCCCCGTGTCTGCGTGGGTTTCCTCCGGGTGCTCCGGTTTCCTCCCACAGTCCAAAGATGTGCAGGTTAGGTGGATTGGCCGTAATAAATTACCCCTTATTGTCCAAAAGGTTAGGTGGGGTTCCGGGCGACGAGGGTGAGATGGTGGGAGAAGATAGGGCGATCTTTCGGGGCGTCTATGGCCTCCTGCTGCACTGTAGGGATTCTATGACAATCCAGAGGGCCAGGCTAACACTCGGATGGGCGGGACGTGGGTTCAATTCCCACCACGGCAGCTGAAGGAATTTCCATTCAATTAACAAAATTTGGAATTTTATAAAGCGAGACGCATTGATGGCGATCATGACACGTATCGATTGTTGTAAAAGAAAAATTCATCAGGATCTTTCATGTCAAGGGCGGCAAGGTGGGGCAGTGGTTAGCACTGCTGCTCACGCCGCTGAGGACCCGGGTTCGATTCCAGCCCCGCGTCACTGTCTGTGTGGAGTTTGCACATTCTCCCCGTGTCTGCGTGGGTCTCCCCTACACAACCCAAAGATGTGCAGGGTTAGGTGGATTGGCCACGCTAAATTGCCCCTTAATTGGGAAAAAAATAATTGGGCACTCTAAATTTATAGGGACGGGTATTCTGCCGTCCTTTCCCGATCTGGCATGCATGTGACTCCGGAACGCCTGCACAGTAATGTGGTTGACTCTTCACTGCCCACTGCTCTGAAATGGCCGGATACGTCTACTCCATTCAAGGGGCAACAGTAACATTTGGAGAAGAAATAAAGAATAGTTGCAATGGATTATTATAGAATAGTCACTGGGATATTATCGAATAGTCACTGTGGGATATTATAGAATAGTCACTGGGATGTTATGGAATAGTCACTGTGGATTATTATAGAATAGTCACTATTGGTTATTACAGAATACTCACTGTGGATTATTATAGAATAGTCACTATTGGTTATTACAGAATAGTCACTGTGGATTATTATAGAATAGTCACTGTGGGTTATTATAGAATAGTCACTGTGGGATATTATAGAATAGTCACTGTGGATTATTATAGACTAGTCACTGGGTTATTATAGAATAGTCACTGTGGGTTATTATAGAATAGTCACTGTGGATTATTATAGAATAGTCACTATTGGTTATTATAGAATAGTCACTATTGGTTATTATAGAATAGTCACTGTGGGATATTATAGAATAGTCACTGTGGGATATTATAGAATAGTCGCTGTGGAATATTATAGAATAGTCACTATTGGTTATTACAGAATAGTCACTGTGGATTATTATAGAATAGTCACTGTGGATTATTATAGAATAGTCACTGTGGGTTATTATAGAATAGTCACTGTGGGTTATTATAGAATAGTCACTGGGATATTATAGAATAGTTACTGTGGATTATTATAGACTAGTCACTGGGTTATTATAGAATAGTCACCGTGGGTTATTATAGAATAGTCACTGTGGATTATTATAGAATAGTCACTGGATTATTATAGAATAGTCACTGGATTGTTATAGAATAGTCACTATTGGTTATTACAGAATAGTCACTGTCGATTATTATAGAATAGTCACTAGGATATTATAGAATAGTCACTGGATTATTATAGAATAGTCACTGTGGATTATTATAGAATATTCACTGTGGATTATTATAGAATAGTCACTGTGGGTTATTATAGAATAGTCACTGTGGGTTATTATAGAATAGTCACTGGGATATTATAGAATAGTCACTGTGGATTATTATAGACTAGTCACTGGGTTATTATAGAATAGTCACTGTGGGTTATTATAGAATAGTCACTGTGGATTATTATAGAATAGTCACTGTGGATTATTATAGAATAGTCACTGGATTGTTATAGAATAGTCACTATTGGTTATTACAGAATAGTCACTGTCGATTATTATAGAATAGTCACTAGGATATTATAGAATAGTCACTGGATTATTATAGAATAGTCACTGTGGATTATTACAGAATAGTCACTGGGATATTATAGAATAGTCACTGTGGATTATTATAGAATAGTCACTATTGGTTATTACAGAATAGTCACTGTGGATTATTATAGAATAGTCACTATTGGTTATTACAGAATAGTCACTCTGGATTATTATAGAATAGTCACTATTGGTTATTACAGAATAGTCACTGGGTTATTATAGAATAGTCACTATTATTACAGAATAGTCACTGTGGGTTATTATAGAATAGTCACTGTGGGTTATTATAGAATAGTCACTGTGGGTTATTATAGAATAGTCACTGTGGGTTATTATAGAATAATCACTGTTGGTTATTACAGAATAGTCACTGTGGATTATTATAGAATAGTCACTGTGGATTATTATAGAATAGTCACTGTGGATTATTATAGAATAGTCACTGTGGGCTATTATAGAAAAGTCACTGTGGATTATTATAGAATAGTCACTGTGGATTATTATAGAATAGTCACTGTGGGTTATTATAGAATAGTCACTGTGGGTTATTATAGAATAGTCACTGTGGGATATTATAGAATAGTCACTGGCTTATTATAGAATAGTCACTGGGATATTATAGAATAGTCACTGTGGGTTATTATAGAATAGTCACTGTGGGTTATTATAGAATAGTCACTGGGATATTATAGAATAGTCACTGTGGGATATTATAGAATAGTCACTGTGGGATATTATAGAATAGTCACTATTGGTTATTACAGAATAGTCACTATTGGTTATTACAGAATAGTCACTGTGGATTATTATAGAATAGTCACTGTGGATTATTATAGAATAGTCACTGGAATATTATAGAATAGTCACTGTGGATTATTATAGAACAGTCACTGTGGGTTATTATAGAATAGTCACTGTGGGTTATTATAGAATAGTCACTGTGGGATATTATAGAATAGACACTGGGATATTATAGAATAGTCACTGTGGATTATTATAGAATAATCACTGTTGGTTATTACAGAATAGTCACTGTGGATTATTATAGAATAGTCACTGTGGATTATTATAGAATAGTCACTGTGGATTATTATAGAATAGTCACTGTGGATTATTATAGAATAGTCACTGTGGATTATTATAGAATAGTCACTGTGGATTATTATAGAAAAGTCACTGTGGGCTATTATAGAAAAGTCACTGTGGATTATTATAGAATAGTCACTGTGGATTATTATAGAATAGTCACTGTGGATTATTATAGAATAGTCACTGGATTATTATAGAATAGTCACTATTGGTTATTACAGAATAGTCACTGGATTATTATAGAATAGTCATTGTGGGATATTATAGACTAGTCACTGGATAATTATAGAATAGTCACTGTGGATTATTATAGAATAGTCACTGGGATATTATAGAATAGACACTGGATTATTATAGAATAGTCACTGGGATATTATACATTAGTCACTGTGGGATATTATACAATAGTCACATGGCGATATTATACAATAGTCACTGTGGGTTATTATAGAATAGTCACTGGGATATTATACAATAGTCACTGGGATATTATACAAATGTCACTGTGGGTTATTATAAAATAGTCACGTGGGATATTATATAAGTCACTGTGCGATATTATACAATAGTCACTGTGCGATATTATACAATAGTCACTGTGGGTTATTATAGAATAGTCACTGTGGGATATTATAGAATAGTCACTCTGGGTTATTATAGAATAGTCACTGGGTTAGCACTGTTGCTTCACTGCGCCAGTGTCCCAGGTTCGATTCCTGCACGTTCTCCCCGTGTCTGCGTGGGTTTCCTCCGGGTGCTCCGGTTTCCTCCCACAAGTCCCGAAAGACGTGCTGTTGGGTGAATTGGACATTCTGAATTCTCCCTCTGTGAACCGGACAGGCGCCGGAATGTGGCGACTGGGGGATTTTCACAGTAACTTCATTGCAGCGTTAATGTCAGCCTACTTGTGACAAGAAAGATTATTATTATTGACCATACAGAACAGGAGATTCAGTGGGCAGTCCCGGGGAGGGGGGGCTGCTGGTGAGCGTGGGTGTTGTGGGGGCGGATGGGGACTGGCGACGTACAGAGATTGATTTTCTTCAATATGGGTTTTCTCACCCTCCACCCACCCCCCCTCCATCCAGGAACTGAGGTCCCTGGCGAGCAGCTGTGATGGGATCTCTGACTGCACGTTCCTGGGCGAGAATGCACTTTGCGTCACATCCTTCGACGGCAAGATCGAGGCGTGGAGCCTCGCGGATGGCTGCAGGTAAAACGGCGAGGGTGGGGGGATGGGCGAGGGGTAGGGGGGGGAAGGAGGTAGGTGAGTGGTTTTGGGAGGAGGTGGGCTCCCTCTACACTGTCCCCATCAAACACTCCCAGGACAGGTACAGCACGGGGTTAGATACAGAGTAAAGCTTCCCTCTACACTGTCCCCATCAAACACTCTCAGGACAGGGACAGCACGGGGTTAGATACAGAGTAAAGTTCCCTCTCCACTGTCCCCATCAAACACTCTCAGGACAGGGACAGCACGGGGTTAGATACAGAGTAAAGCTCCCTCTACACTGTCCCCATCAAACACTCCCAGGACAGGTACAGCACTGGGTTAGATACAGAGTAAAGTTTCCCTCTACACTGTCCCCATCAAACACTCCCAGGACAGGTACAGCACGGGGTTAGATACAGAGTAAAGCTCCCCCTACACTGACCCCATCAAACACTCCCAGGACAGGTACAGCTCGGGGTTAGATACAGAGTAAAGCTCCCTATACACTGACCCCATCAAACACTCCCAGGACAGGTACAGCACGGGGTTAGATACAGAGTAAAGCTCCCTCTACACTGTCCCCATCAAACACTCCCAGGACAGGTACAGCACGGGGTTAGATACAGAGTAAAGCTCCCTCTACACTGTCCCCATCAAACACTCCCAGGACAGGTACAGCACGGGGTTAGATACAGAGTAAAGCTCCCTCTACACTGTCACCATCAAACACTCCCAGGACAGGTACAGCACGGGGTTAGATACAGAGTAAAGCTCCCTCTACACTGTCCCCATCAAACACTCCCAGGACAGGTACAGCACGGGGTTAGATACAGAGTAAAGCTCCCTCTACACTGTCCCCATCAAACACTCCCAGGACAGATACAGCACGGGGTTAGATACAGAGTAAAGCTCCCTCTACACTGTCCCCATCAAACACTCCCAGGACAGGTACAGCACGGGGTTAGATACAGAGTAAAGCTCCCTCTACACTGTCCCCATCAAACACTCCCAGGACAGGTACAGCACGGGGTTAGATACAGAGTAAAGCTCCCTCTACACTGTCCCCATCACACACTCCCAGGACCGGTACAGCACGGGGTTAGATACAGAGTAAAGCTCCCTCTGCACTGTCCCCATCAAACACTCCCAGGACAGGTACAGCACAGGGTTAGAGACAGAGTAAAGCTCCCTCTGCACTGTCCCCATCAAACACTCCCAGGACAGGTACAGCACGGGGTTAGATACAGAGTAAATGTGTTCCGGTCTCTTTCTTACTCTTTCTCCCTCTCCCACTCTCTCTCTGTTTGCCGCAGGCTGCTGCTGATTGACGGTCACACAGACAGGATAACAGGATGCGCACTAAGTCCTGACGGTAAACATCTGGCCACGTGTTCTTGGGACAGAGCGTTGAAGGTAGGTCCCCTCTCTGTGTTTGTGCACGTTCCCGGTGACCGTGGCACTTTCCTCCCCACGTTAAACTCATCTCTGCAGCACGTTCAAACCCACATCGGAAACGACTCCGGTTCCAACTCTGCGGTTCCCAACGCTGCTCAGCTTGCAATCCATCCAAGTAACAACACAGCCCGATAAATGACTTCTTTTTTAATTGTTGATTCCCGGACTGTTATGTCACTGGCGAAGGAAGATGCCGGTGTTGTGGCTGTCCCGAACAGCTTAGCTAAGGCTGCAATCAGTCGATCAGGGGCCCTGGTCGTCCTCTGTGATCGTCGGAGCTTCGGTGGTGACTCCGGTGGAGGCTCGGGCGTCTGTGACTCCCGGAGCGTGGCCTCGATCTCTGTGGCAGCTTCGGCACCCCTCCACGGCGCTGGTGGGGAAAACGGCTGACCTAGGAAGGGAGCGCCTGCGGGGGGCGTCGGTGGGTGGGGGGGCCTAGACGGGGCCGGTGGAAGGACCGATCCTCCTGTAAGGTGCTGCGGTGGAGGGGAGGGTGGGACTGGCGGCTGGAATGTGCGTGGGGGTCCGGCGGGCGCCAGGTCCCGTAGGGAGACCGTATCTTGTCGGCCGTCGGGATACGCCACGTAGGCGTACTGGGGGTTAGCATGGAGCAGATGGACCCTCTCGACCAACAGGTCCGACTTGTGCGCCCGCACGTGTTTTCAGAGCAGGATGGGTCCGGGAGCTGCCAGCCAGGTCGAGAGCGAGGTCCCAGAGGAGGACTTCGTGGGGAAGACAAGGAGACATTCGTGAGGTGTCTGATTGGTGGTCGTACAAAGCAGTGACCGGATGGAGTGGAGGGTCTCCGGGAGGACATCCTGCCAGCGGGAGACTGGGAGGTTCCTGGACCGTAGGGCCAGTAGGACTGTCTTCCAGACCGTTCCGTTCTCCCTCTCTACCTGTCCGTTACCCCGGGGGTTGTATCTGGTTGTCCTGTTCGAGGCGATGCCCTTGCTGAGCAGGAATTGACACATTTCGTCGCTTATAAAGGTGGACCCCTATCACTGTGAATATAAGCGGGGAACCCGAACAGTGTAAAGATACCCTGGAGGGCCTTGATGACGGTGGTTCCGGTCATGCCGGGGCAGGGGATGGCGAATGGGAACCGGGAGTACTCGTCAATCACGTTGAGGAAGTACGTGTTACGGTCGGTGGAGGGGAGGGGGCCTTTGAAGTCGATGCTGAGGCGTTCAAAGGGACGGGAAGCCTTTATCAGGTGCGCTTTCTCTGGCCGATAGTAGTGCGGTTTGCACTCCGTGCAGATTTGGCAGTCCCTGGTGACGGTCCTGACCTCCTCGATGGAGTAGGGCAGGTTGCGGGTCTTGACAAAATGGAAAAAGCGAGTGACCCCCGTGTGGCAGAGGTCCTCGTGGAGGGCACGGAGGCGGTCCACTTGTGCGGTGGCACATGTGCCGCGGGACAGGGCGTCAGGAGGCTCGTTTAGCTTCCCGGGATGATACAAGATCTCGTAGTTGTAGGTGGAGAGTTCGATCCTCCACCGCAAGATCTTGTCGTTTTTTATCTTGCCCCGCTGTGCATTATCGAACATGAAAGCAACCGACCATTGGTCAGTGAGGAGAGTGAATCTCCTGCCGGCCAGGTAATGCCTCCAATGTCTCACAGCTTCCACTATGGCTTGGGCCTCCTTTTCGACTGAGGAGTGGCAGATTTCGGAAGCATGGAGGGTACGGGAGAAGAAGGCCACGGGCCTGCCCGCTTGGTTGAGGGTGGCCGCCAGAGCTACGTTGGACGCATTGCTCTCGACTTGGAAGGGGAGGGACTCGTCGATGGCATGCATCGTGGCCTTTGCAATGTCTGCTTTGATGCGGCTGAAGGCCTGGCGGGCCTCTATTGACAGGGTAAAAGCTGTGGATTGGATCAGGGGACGGGCCTTGTCCATGTAGTTGGGAACCCACTGGGCGTAGTAGCTAAAAAACCCGAGGCAACGTTTCAGGACCTTGGGGCAGTGAGGGAGGGGGAACTCCATGAGGGGGCGCATGCGCTCAGGGTCGGGGCCTATAACTCCATTTCGCACTATGTAGCCGAGGATGGCTAGACGGTTGGTGCTAAACACACATTTATCCTTATGTATGCAAGGTTAAGAATCTTTGCGGTCTGGAGAAATTTGCGGAGGCTGGTGTCGTGGTCCTGCTGGTCTTGGCCGCAGATGGTGACATTATCGAGATACGGGAATGTTGCCCGTAAACCGTACCGGTCAACCATTCGGTCCATCTCGCGCTGGAAGACTGAGACCCCGTTGGTGACACCGAAGGGAACCCTTAAGAAGTGATAGAGCCGCCCGTCTGCCTCGAAGGCAGTGTATTTGCGGTCACTAGTGCGGATGGGGAGCTGGTGGTAGGCAGACTTGAGATCCACCGTGGAGAAGACCTTATAATGCGCGATCCTGTTTACCAGGTCGGATATGGTGGGGAGAGGGTACGCGTCCAGCTGCGTAAATCTGGTGATGGTCTGACTGTAGCCGATGACCATCCTATGCTTCTCCCCGGTCTTTACCACCACTACTTGAGCTCTCCAGGGGCTGTTACTGGCTTCAATTACCCCTTCCCTCAGTAGCCTTTGGACCTCTGACCTAATAAAGGTCTGGTCCTGGGCACTGTAGCGTCTGCTCCTGGTGGCGACGGGTTTGCAATCTGGGGTGAGGTTCACAAACCGGGAAGGTGGGTCGACCTTAAGGGTCTCGAGGCTGCAGACAGTAAGGGGGGTATAGGGCCGCCGAATTGGAAGGTCAGACTTTGAAGGTTACACTGGAAGTCTAAACCCAGGTGTGTAGCCGCGCAGAGGTGGGGAAGGACGTAGAGACGGAAATTTTTGAACTCCCTTCCCTGGACTGAGGTTTGCTACACAAAACCCCTTTATCTCCACTGAGTGTGAACCAGAGGCCAGGGAGATTTTTTGATTAATGGGGTGGATGATGAGAGAACAGCACCTTACCGTGTCAGGGTGTATGAAGCTCTCCGTGCTCCCAGAGTCGATTAGGCAGGACGTCTCATGCCCGTTGATGAATACGGTCGTCGTAGCAGTTGAGAGTGTTCGAGGCCGAGACTGATCCAGAGTCACCGAGGCTC
The DNA here is from genome assembly GCF_047496885.1 of Scyliorhinus torazame. NCBI lineage: Eukaryota > Metazoa > Chordata > Chondrichthyes > Carcharhiniformes > Scyliorhinidae > Scyliorhinus > Scyliorhinus torazame. Next base: position 132,506,169 of record NC_092711.1, read on the forward strand.
GTCGCAGCAGTTGAGAGTTCTCTTCAGGCAGTGCGTGGTCAGCTGAGCTGGGGTCCTGGGGGTTCATCCAAGATGGCGTCTCCCATTGGTCGCACATGGCTGGGGGTGGATAAAATGGCGGCGCCCATCCCTCCAACGTGGCGTCCACGGAACAAGATGGCGGGGTCCGCACGTGGCCCTGGGGTACGAAGATGGCGGCGACCGCTGGTCGCACTGGGCCCGTGGAGAAGTTAGTGGTTGCGGTCCGTATTCGCCGCCGGAGACCGCGGCAATCGCCCGAGCCTGGCATACCCCCACGAAATGGCCCTTTTTGCCGCATCCCTTGCAGGTGGATGCGCGGGCCGGGCAGCGCTGGCGGGGGTGCTTGGCCTGCCCGCAAAAGTAGCAGCGGGGCCCCTCGGGGTTGCCAGGCCGCCTTGCAGCGCAGGCCTGTGGCGGGATGGGGGAAGTCTCGGGGTCGGCCGCGGAGGGGGTCCACACTGCCCAGGGGGGCTGCCGCGCGGTCGGGAACATAAGCACGGACGTTCCTGGATGCCACGTCCAGGGAGGCTGCAAGGGCCCGTGCCTCCCTGAGACCCAGGGTGTACTTTTCTAACAGGCGCTGGCGGATTTGTGACGATAGCATACCTGCCACGAAAGCGTCCCGGACTAGGAGTTCCGTGTGTTCGCTCGCCGAAACCTGCAGGCAGCTGCAGCTTCTGCATAACACCAGGAGTGCACGGTAGAATTCCTCCAGCGATTCCCCAGGGGTTTGTCGCCTTGTTGCAAGCAGGTGCCAGGCGTAGACCTGGTTTACCGGGCGAATATAGTGTCCTTTTAGCAGCTCTATTGCTGCATCAAAGTCTTCCGCTTCCTCGATGAGGGTGTAAATCTCCGGGCTCACCCTTGAGTGCAGGACGTGCAGTTTCTGCTCTCCCGCGGGTGCGTTTTCGGCCGTCCCGAGATACCCTTTAAAGCACGCCAGCCAGTGCTTCAAGATTGCCGCTGAGTTTGCCACGTGGGGGCTAAGTTGCAGACACTCCGGCTTGATTCGGAGCTCCATCCTTTCTTCTGAAAAACTAGCTTATTAAATTGATGCACGATTAATGACCACTAAAGCGAGGTTGTTGTCCAACTGAAGGCTTTAATAAGCTCGATGTTTCCCCCAGCAGCTCAGGTACAGAATGAAGGCTGCTGGGGCGGCACAGGTTCTTATACCCCGCCTAGCAGGGCGGAGTTATCATACATTCTAACCAATAGAAAGCACACTGTTTCCACCAATGGTGCTTTAGCCTATCAGGTACCGTAGTACCTGTAATACCACACCTCTTAATTTGCGTCCACCTCTCGTCTCGTTCACAGGTCTGGGCGGTGACCCCGGGGAAGCTCAACGTGGCTCTGGCCAATCCCCACCCCCCTCGGCTGTGTGACCTTTCATCCCGAGGGGCAGCTGCTGGCCGCCGGGAGCTGGGACCGCACAGTCCGAATCTGGAACTGGGTGACGGCCAGCGTGGTGAGGGTGAGTTAACCAGCAAGGGGCTCGAGGAGGGGGGCGAGTATCGGTGTGGGAGGGAGGAGGAGGAATCGGAACAGTGAGTGGGGTGGGGCAGTGTGTGGCGAAGTCGACGTCCCAGATGGATTGGATTGGATTTGTTTATTGTCGCGTGTACCGAGGTACAGTGAAAAGTATTTTTCTGCGAGCAGCTCAACAGATCATTAAGTACATGGGAAGAAAAGGAATAAAAGAAAATACATAATAGGGCAACATAACATATGGGGAGGGGCAGGGAGG
>NC_092711.1:132508039-132554572 GCF_047496885.1 Scyliorhinus torazame
TGGCTCTCTCTCGCTCCCCGTGGCTCTCTCTCGCTCCCCGTGGCTCTCTCTCGCTCCCCGTGGCTCTCTCTCGCTCCCCGTGGCTCTCTCTCGCTCCCCGTGGCTCTCTCTCGCTCCCCGTGGCTCTCTCTCGCTCCCCGTGGCTCTCTCTCGCTCCCCGTGGCTCTCTCTCGCTCCCCGTGGCTCTCTCTCGCTCCCCGTGGCTCTCTCTCGCTCCCGTGGCTCTCTCTCGCTCCCCGTGGCTCTCTCTCGCTCCCCGTGGCTCTCTCTCGCTCCCCGTGGCTCTCTCTCGCTCCCCGTGGCTCTCTCTCGCTCCCCGTGGCTCTCTCTCGCTCCCCGTGGCTCTCTCTCGCTCCCCGTGGCTCTCTCTCGCTCCCCGTGGCTCTCTCTCGCTCCCCGTGGCTCTCTCTCGCTCCCCGTGGCTCTCTCTCGCTCCCCGTGGCTCTCTCTCGCTCCCCGTGGCTCTCTCTCGCTCCCCGTGGCTCTCTCTCGCTCCCCGTGGCTCTCTCTCGCTCCCCGTGGCTCTCTCTCGCTCCCCGTGGCTCTCTCTCGCTCCCCGTGGCTCTCTCTCGCTCCCCGTGGCTCTCTCTCGCTCCCCGTGGCTCTCTCTCGCTCCCCGTGGCTCTCTCTCGCTCCCCGTGGCTCTCTCTCGCTCCCCGTGGCTCTCTCTCGCTCCCCGTGGCTCTCTCTCGCTCCCCGTGGCTCTCTCTCGCTCCCCGTGGCTCTCTCTCGCTCCCCGTGGCTCTCTCTCGCTCCCGTGTCTCTCTCTCGCTCCCCGTGTCTCTCTCTCGCTCCCCGTGTCTCTCTCTCGCTCCCCGTGTCTCTCTCTCGCTCCCCGTGTCTCTCTCTCGCTCCCCGTGTCTCTCTCTCGCTCCCCGTGTCTCTCTCTCGCTCCCCGTGTCTCTCTCTCGCTCCCCGTGTCTCTCTCTCGCTCCCCGTGTCTCTCTCTCGCTCCCCGTGTCTCTCTCTCGCTCCGTGTCTCTCTCTCGCTCCCGTGTCTCTCTCTCTCTCTCTCTCCCCTTGTCTCTCTCTCGCTCCCCGTGTCTCTCTCTCGCTCCCCGTGTCTCTCTCTCGCTCCCCGTGTCTCTCTCTCGCTCCCCGTGTCTCTCTCTCTCTCTCTCTCTCCCCTTGTCTCTCTCTCGCTCCCCGTGTCTCTCTCGCTCCCCGTGTCTCTCTCTCTCCCCTTGTCTCTCTCTCTCCCCTTGTCTCTCTCTCTCTCTCTCTCTCTCGCTCCCCGTGTCTCTCTCAAAGAACAAAGAAATGTACAGCACAGGAACAGGCCCTTCGGCCCTCCAAGCCCGTGCCGACCATACTGCCCGACTAAACTACAATCTTCTACACTTCCTGGGTCCGTATCCTTCTATTCCCATCCTATTCATATATTTGTCAAGATGCCCCTTAAATGTCCCTATCGTCCCTGCTTCCACTACCTCCTCCGGTAGTGAGTTCCAGGCACCCACTACCCTCTGCGTAAAAAACTTGCCTCGTACATCTACTCTAAACCTTGCCCCTCTCACCTTAAACCTATGCCCCCTAGTAATTGACCCCTCTACCCTGGGGAAAAGCCTCTGACTATCCACTCTGTCTATGCCCCTCATAATTTTGTATACCTCTATCAGGTCGCCCCTCAACCTCCTTCGTTCCAGTGAGAACAAACCGAGTTTATTCAATCGCTCCTCATAGCTTATGCCCTCCATACCAGGCAACATTCTGGTAAATCTCTTCTGCACCCTCTCTCAAGCCTCCACATCCTTCTGGTAGTGTGGCGACCAGAATTGAACACTATACTCCAAGTGTGGCCTAACTAAAGTTCTATACAGCTGCAACATGACTTGCCAATTCTTATACTCGCTCCCCGTGTCTCTCTCGCTCCCCGCGTCTCTCTCGCTCCCCGCGTCTCTCTCGCTCCCCGCGTCTCTCTCGCTCCCCGCGTCTCTCTCGCTCCCCGCGTCTCTCTCGCTCCCCGCGTCTCTCTCGCTCCCCGCGTCTCTCTCGCTCCCCGCGTCTCTCTCGCTCCCCGCGTCTCTCTCGCTCCCCGCGTCTCTCTCGCTCCCGCGTCTCTCTCGCTCCCCGCGTCTCTCTCGCTCCCCGCGTCTCTCTCGCTCCCCGCGTCTCTCTCGCTCCCCGCGTCTCTCTCGCTCCCCGCGTCTCTCTCGCTCCCCGCGTCTCTCTCGCTCCCCGCGTCTCTCTCGCTCCCCCGTCTCTCTCGCTCCCCCCGTCTCTCTCGCTCCCCCCGTCTCTCTCGCTCCCCCCGTCTCTCTCGCTCCCCCCGTCTCTCTCGCTCCCCCCGTCTCTCTCGCTCCCCCCGTCTCTCTCGCTCCCCCCGTCTCTCTCGCTCCCCCCGTCTCTCTCGCTCCCCCCGTCTCTCTCGCTCCCTCCCCCCGTCTCCCTCGCTCTCTCCCCCCGTCTCCCTCGCTCTCTCCCCCCGTCTCCCTCGCTCTCTCCCCCCGTCTCCCTCGCTCTCTCCCCCGTCTCCCTCGCTCTCTCCCCCCGTCCCCCTCGCTCTCTCCCCCCCGTCCCCCTCGCTCTCTCCCCCCCGTCTCCCTCGCTCTCTCCCCCGTCTCCCTCGCTCTCTCCCCCCGTCTCCCTCGCTCTCTTCCCCCGTCTCTCTCGCTCTCTTCCCCCTGTCTCTCTCGCTCTCTTCCCCCTGTCTCTCTCGCTCTCTCCCCCTGTCTCTCTCGCTCTCTCCCCCTGTCTCTCTCGCTCTCTCCCCCTGTCTCTCTCGCTCTCTCCCCCTGTCTCTCTCGCTCTCTCCCCCTGTCTCTCTCGCTCTCTCCCCCTGTCTCTCTCGCTCTCTCCCCCTGTCTCTCTCGCTCTCTCCCCCTGTCTCTCTCGCTCTCTCCCCCTGTCTCTCTCGCTCTCTCCCCCTGTCTCTCTCGCTCTCTCCCCCTGTCTCTCTCGCTCTCTCCCCTGTCTCTCTCGCTCTCTCCCCCTGTCTCTCTCGCTCTCTCTCTCTCTTTCCCCCTGTCTCTCTCTCTCTCTCCCCCCCTGTCTCCCTCCCCCCCGTCTCCCTCTCTCTCTCTCTCTCTCGCCCCGTCACTCTCGCTCCATCTCGTTTCGTGGCTCCCTCTCACTCACGCTCTGTCTCCTTTCACAGGCGCACACCAATCAGATCAGCGCCGTCGCCTTCTTCTCCGAGGACGGTTTTGCAGTGGGATCATTTGATAAGAGGGTCTCCATCTGGACTCTCCGTCCCCACCAACACTCCGTACGGTAAGAAACGTGCAAACATTGAGTGGGACACGAGACCCACCGAGGGGGGGGGCACTAAACCCTCACCCACACGAGAGACCCAGTGAGGGAGGGAAGGTTAAACCCTCACAGGAGGGAAGGTTTCTGGGTGGGGTCTGTAAAAGCCGGTGGTCGGGAGAGGAAAGGCAATAATTCCCCAGTGGTAGTACCGAGGTTGATGAATCGCTCTCTTACCCTCCTCCCTCTCACCATCAGTCTCTCTTCCTCTACACTCTTTCCCCATCTTCCCCCACCCACCACCTCCCTATTGCCAGCTGCCCCAGCTTTCACCTGCTCTGTGCTCTCTCCTCCAGGATGCATCTCCAGTCGACGTTCTCCCTGGATTTTCCCACCTACTACATGAGCATGCTCCGAATGCAGGACCGCCTCCTGGTGGGTGATCTGAAAGGAAACCTTGTCGCCTGGAGCCCAGAGGAGGGGCGACGGACATTGATGGAGAGGTAGGTAATCGACCCCTGACAGAGGAGGGACCCTGGACAAGGAGAGGTAGAAGACCCTGACAGAGGAGGGACCCTGGACAAGGAGAGAGAGGTAGGAGACCCTGACAGAGGAGGGACCCTGGACAGCGATGGAGAGGTAGGAGACCCTGACAGAGGAGGGACCCTGGACAGCGATGGAGAGGTAGGAGACCCTGACAGAGGAGGGACCCTGGACAAGGATGGAGGGGTAGGAGACCCTGACAGAGGAGGGACCCTGGACAAGGAGAGGTAGAAGACCCTGACAGAGGAGGGACCCTGGACAGCGATGCAGAGGTAGGAGACCCTGACAGAGGGGGGACCCTGGACAAGGAGAGAGAGGTAGGAGACCCTGACAGAGGAGGGACCCTGGACAAGGATGGAGAGGTAGGAGACCCTGACAGAGGAGGGACCCTGGACAAGGAGAGGTAGAAGACCCTGACAGAGGAGGGACCCTGGACAGCGATGCAGAGGTAGGAGACCCTGACAGAGGGGGGACCCTGGACAAGGAGAGAGAGGTAGGAGACCCTGACAGAGGAGGGACCCTGGACAAGGATGGAGAGGTAGGAGACCCTGACAGAGGAGGGACCCTGGACAAGGATGGAGAGGTAGGAGACCCTGACAGAGGAGGGACCCTGGACAAGGATGGAGAGGTAGGAGACCCTGACAGAGGAGGGACCCTGGACAAGGAGAGAGAGGTAGGAGACCCTGACAGAGGAGGGACCTTGGACAGCGATGGAGAGGTAGGAGACCCTGACAGAGGAGGGACCCTGGACAGCGATGGAGAGGTAGAAGACCCTGACAGAGGAGGGACCCTGGACAAGGATGGAGACGTAGGAGACCCTGACAGAGGAGGGACCCTGGACAAGGAGAGAGAGGTAGGAGACCCTGACAGAGGAGGGACCCTGGACAAGGGGAGGTAGAAGACCCTGACAGAGGAGGGACCCTGGACAAGGAGAGGTAGAAGACCCTGACAGAGGAGGGACCCTGGACAGCGATGCAGAGGTAGGAGACCCTGACAGAGGGGGGACCCTGGACAAGGAGAGAGAGGTAGGAGACCCTGACAGAGGAGGGACCCTGGACAAGGATGGAGAGGTAGGAGACCCTGACAGAGGAGGGACCCTGGACAAGGAGAGAGAGGTAGGAGACCCTGACAGAGGAGGGACCTTGGACAGCGATGGAGAGGTAGGAGACCCTGACAGAGGAGGGACCCTGGACAGCGATGGAGAGGTAGAAGACCCTGACAGAGGAGGGACCCTGGACAAGGATGGAGACGTAGGAGACCCTGACAGAGGAGGGACCCTGGACAAGGAGAGAGAGGTAGGAGACCCTGACAGAGGAGGGACCCTGGACAAGGGGAGGTAGAAGACCCTGACAGAGGAGGGACCCTGGACAAGGAGAGGTAGAAGACCCTGACAGAGGAGGGACCCTGGACAGCGATGCAGAGGTAGGAGACCCTGACAGAGGGGGGACCCTGGACAAGGAGAGAGAGGTAGGAGACCCTGACAGAGGAGGGACCCTGGACAAGGATGGAGAGGTAGGAGACCCTGACAGAGGAGGGACCCTGGACAAGGATGGAGAGGTAGGAGACCCTGACAGAGGAGGGACCCTGGACAAGGATGGAGAGGTAGGAGACCCTGACAGAGGAGGGACCCTGGACAGCGATGGAGAGGTAGGAGACCCTGACAGAGGAGGGACCCTGGACAAGGAGAGGTAGAAGACCCTGACAGAGGAGGGGCCCTGGACAAGGATGGAGAGGTAGGAGACCCTGACAGAGGAGGGACCCTGGACAGCGATGGAGAGGTAGAAGACCCTGACCGAAGAGGGGCGATGGAGAGGTGGGAGACTCCGAGAAAGGAGGGGGACCGGGAATAGCTGGCAGAGGTTTACGAGGGTTATAGAGGTCGGGGTAATTGGAGAAAAAGAGACCACGTGAGGTGGAGCGGGGTCGGGGGTCAGAGCGTCCATGCGAGTTTGAAGGAAGGAGAGGGTTCAGCTCCACCCCTCCCCCTTTCACCTCTCGCCTCTCCTTTTCCCACATTCCCACCTCCCCTCGCCTTGCCCCATTCTCCCCGTACAGTCACTCACTTTCCCCCCCCCTTTCCCTTTCCCAGTGATTATCTCTGCTACCTCTTCTCACGGGTTATCGAGAGGCGTGACGGCTCCTTGCTGGCCGTCGATGGTCCGCGATGCACCTCGCTGCTCGTCCTCGAAAAGAAAATCAAAAGCTCATCGAGTGAGGTAAAGACCCCCTGTTCTGGCCGGCTCTCCTTCCCCCTCCTCGCCCTCTTTCCCCCTCCTCGCCCTCTTTCCCCCTCCTCGCCCTCTTTCCCCCTCCTCGCCCTCTTTCCCCCTCCTCGCCCTCTTTCCCCCTCCTCGCCCTCTTTCCCCCTCCTCGCCCTCTTTCCCCCTCCTTGCCCTCTTTCCCCCTCCCCACCCTCTTCCCCCTCCCATCCCATCACCAATACATTGTCTCTGGCCAAGTCCGTCTTCAGATCTTGGAAAAGCATTTTCCAATTGTCCGAGCGAAAGCGGACAATGGCTGTTTTGTGGGATCTTGCCGTGCACGACAAAATGGCCGCCGCGTTTCCCCCACACAGCGTTGGGTTTGGAAAGTAGTTTGTTCGCTGCAAAAATATTTTGTGACTCCATCATCTCAAAGAGTGAGGGTGTCGCCCCGTTTCAGACAGAGATGAGGAGGAATTTCCCCTCTCGGAGGGTGGTGAATGTGTGGAATTCTTTCCCACAGGGAGCTGTAGAGGCTGGGCCGTTAAGTACGTTCAAGGCCGAGACAGACAGATTTTTAATCGGTGAGGGAATCGAGGGTTTAATGGGATAAGGCAGGAAAGTGGAGTTGGGGATTATCACATCGGATCAATCACGATTATTATCTCGAGTTCATGGAGTCCCTAAAGTGCAGAATGAGGCCGTTTGATCCATCAAGTCTGCACTCACCCTCTGAAAGAGAACCCCACTTCGACCCACTCCCCTCCATCCTATCCCCGTAACCCCTCCTGACCTGCACGTCTTTGGACTGTGGGAGGAAACCGGAGCACCCGGGGGAAACCCACGCAGACACGGGGAGGACGTGCAGACTCCGCACAGACAGTGACCCAAGCCGGGAATCGAACCTGGGACCCTGGAGCTGTGAGGCAGCAGTGCTAACCGCCGTGCCGCCCAGTTGAATGGCGGAGCAGACCCCACTGGGCCTATTTCTGCCACTGGGCCTCATGAGGCCATCCTCCATTGGGCACGGGGGCTAGAGAAATGCAGATCGGGAAAGTGGCGCTGAGGGAGGTTGTTGGAGTGGAGGGGGGGGGGGGGGGGGGGGGTGGAGGTGGAGGTGATCAGCATCAGCGGGGGGAGGCGAGATAGGAGACTGCTTTTGTAAAATACGTCTAAAAGAATTGTGTACGTTCCGTCCCACAGCAGGAGAGAAGTTGGGAAGACTGCGATTCGGAAGCCGAGAGGGAGACGGAGAAGCAGGATGGGGAGCCGATTCCGGATGCAGAGCAGAATCAGGAGTCGGAGAAACGGGATACAGACCCGGAGCAGGATGTGGAGTCGGAGAAACGGGATACTGACCCGGAGCAGGATGTGGAGTCGGAGAAACGGGATACGGACCCGGAGCAGGATGTGGAGTCGGAGAAACGGGATACGGACCCGGAGCAGGATGTGGAGTCGGAGAAACGGGATACGGACCCGGAGCAGGATGTGGAGTCGGAGAAACTGGATACGGACCCGGAGCAGGATGCGGAGCTGTTGCAAGTCAGCAACATGTTCCAGGTGACCCCCTGGGGCTTGTACAGCCCGGAGACGAGCGACACATTTCTGTGGCTGACCGTGGTGAAGGAATCTGGCACAATGCCAGGAGGAGGTAAGACTCTGAGCAGTGTCCGTCAAGCACAGGTTCAAGGAGAGGCCCCTTGGCGCACTGGGCCAGATTGAGTCCGTACCTCCCACTCCACCCTCCCAATCCAGGCGAGGCCACTTTTCTGTCATCGGGGAACTGATGGGGGGGTCATTGGATCAGACGCCGACCTCTCACCCTCTGGCGGCCTGGTTGTAGCTGAATGGGGGTTACCATTGATCAGAAACTAAACTTAATACTCTGGCGACCAGGGTAGGTCAAAGGCCAGGAATCCTACTGCGAGTAACTCACTTCCTGACCCTCCCCCCCCCTCCCTCACCAAAGCCCGTCCGCCATCTACAAGATGCACTGCAGTAACTCAGCAAGGTTCCTGATCTATCAGATCTCACTGCATTAGCATCGGTCTGGGCCCCAATTTGTGATAATCACCGGTTTGCCCCGGGAAGTATGGATGAGGGGTTCCGGATATGGCAGAGAGCAGGGATTGAGAGGATGGGGAATATGTTTATAGAGGGGAGCTTTCTGAGTAGGAGGCCGCTGGAGGAGAAGTTTGGGTTGGCGAGGGGAAACAAATTCAGGTACCTGCAGGTGCGGGACTTCTTACGTAAACAAGTGCCAACCTTCCCGCTCCTATCGCTAAGGGGGATTCAGGACAGGGTAGTTTCCAGAGGGTGGGTAGGAGAAGGGAGCGTCTCTGACATTTACAAGGAGCTTATGGGGTCAGAGGAGACGCCGACTGAGGAGCTGAAGCGCAAGTGGAAGGAGGAGCTGGGAGGTGAGATAGAGGATGGTCTATGGGCGGACGGGTTGAGTAGAGTCAACGCGTCCGCAACATGTGTCAGGCTCAGCCTGATACAATTCAAGGTCGTTCATCGCGCTCACATGACAGTGGCCCAGATGAGCAGATTCTTTGGGGTGGAAGACAGGTGCGCAAAATGTGCGGGAGGACCGGTGAACCATGTCCACGTGTTCTGGGCATGTCCGAAGCTTAGGGGATTTTGGCAGGGGTTTGCAGAAGTCATGACCACGGTGTTAAAAATAAGGGTGGCATTGAGTCCAGAGTTGGCGATTTTCGGGGTGTCGGAAGACCCGGGAATCCAGGAGGAGAAAGAGGCAGACGTTCTGGCCTTTTCTTCCCCGGTAGCCCGGAGATGGATACTATTAGCTTAGAGGGACTCAAAGCCCCCGAAGTCGGAGACCTGGCTATCGGACATGGCGAGCTTTCTGTTTGGAGAAAATTAAATTCGCCTTGAGAGGGTCAATGTTTTATTTCATAACTTTAGAGTACCCAATTCATTTTTTCCAATTAAGGGGCAATTTAGTGTGGCCAATCCACCTACCCTGCGCATCTTTGGGTTGTGGGGATGAGACTCACGCAGACACGGGGAGAATGTGCAAACTCCACACGGACAGTGACCCAGGGCCGGGATTCAAACCCGGGTCCTCGGCGCCGTGAGGCAGCAGTGCTAACCACTGGGCCACCCTGCTGCCCTGAGAGGGTCAATGTTAGGGGTCGCCCGGAGGTGGCAGCCGTTCATCGACTTCTTTGCGGAAAATTAATCGTCAGCAGACGGGGGATGGTGGGGGGGAGGGGGGGGGGGGCGAGTAGTTTAGATTAGAGTAGGGGGGCAATAATGGTGGGTCCTGTACGAAAGGTAAACGGCTTTTGCACTATGTTTATGGTTTCATGTATATTGTTTATTTTGTTGTTGTTAAATAGAACATAGAACATAGAACATAGAAAATACAGCACAGAACAGGCCCTTCGGCCCACGATGTTGTGCCGAACCTTTGTCCTAGATTAATCATAGATTATCATTGAATCTACAGTGCAGAAGGAGGCCATTCGGCCCCCTGAGTCTGCACCAGCTCTTGGAAAGAGCACCCTACCCAAACTCAACACCTCCACCCAACACCAAGGGCAATTTGGACATTAAGGGCAATTTATCATTGGCCAATTCACCTAACCCGCACATCTTTGGACTGTGGGAGGAAACCGGAGCACCCGGAGGAAACCCACGCAGACACGGGGAGGACGTGCAGACTCCGCACAGACAATGACCCAGGCCGAAATCGAACCTGGGACCATGGATCTGTGAAGCAATTGTGCTATCCACAATGCTACCGTGCTGCCCTTAAGAACAAATAAATCTACACTATATCATTTTCCCGTAATCCATGTACCTATCCAACAGCTGCTTGAAGGTCACTAATGTTTCCGACTCAACTACTTCCACAGGCAGTGCATTCCATGCCCCCACTACTCTCTGGGTAAAGAACCTACCTCTGATATCCCTCCTATATCTTCCACCTTTCACCTTAAATTTATGTCCCCTTGTAATGGTGTGTTCCACCTGGGGAAAAAGTCTCTGACTGTCTACTCTATCTATTCCCCTGATCATCTTATAAACCTCTATCAAGTCGCCCCTCATCCTTCTCCGCTCTAATGAGAAAAGGCCTAGCACCCTCAACCTTTCCTCGTAAGACCTACTCTCCATTCCAGGCAACATCCTGGTAAATCTTCTTTGCACCTTTTCCAGAGCTTCCACATCCTTCCTAAAATGAGGCGACCAGAACTGTACACAGTACTCCAAATGTGGCCAAAGTTTTGTACAGCTGCATCATCACCTCACGGCTCTTAAATTCAATCCCTCTGTTAATGAACGCGAGCACACCATAGGCCTTCTTCACAGCTCTATCCACTTGAGTGGCAACTTTCAAAGATGTATGAACATAGACCCCAAGGTCTCTCTGCTCCTCCACAATGCCAAGAACTCTACCGTTAACCCTGTATTCCGCATTCATATTTGTCCTTCCAAAATGGACAACCTCACACTTTTCAGGGTTAAACTCCATCTGCCACTTCTCAGCCCAGCTCTGCATCCTATCTATGTCTCTTTGCAGCCGACAACAGCCCTCCTTACTATCCACAACTCCACCAATCTTCGTATCGTCTGCAAATTTACTGACCCACCCTTCAACTCCCTCATCCAAGTCATTAATGAAAATCACAAACAGCAGAGGACCCAGAACTGATCCCTGCGGTACACCACTGGTAACTGGGATCCAGGCTGAATATTTGCCATCCACCACCACTCTCTGACTTCTATCGGTTAGCCAGTTCGTTATCCAACTGGCCAAATTTCCCACTATCCCATGCCTCCTTACTTTGTGCAGAAGCCTACCATGGGGAACTTTATCAAATGCCTTACTAAAATCCATGTACACTACATCCACTGCTTTACCTTCATCCACATGCTTGGTCACCTCCTCAAAGAATTCAATAAGATTTGTAAGGCAAGACCTACCCCTCACAAATCCGTGCTGACTATCCCTAATCAAGCAGTGTCTTTCCAGATGCTCAGAAATCCTATCCTTCAGTACCCTTTCCATTACTTTGCCTACCACCGAAGTAAGACTAACTGGCCTGTAATTCCCAGGGTTATCCCTAGTTCCTTTTTTGAACAGGGGCACGACATTCGCCACTCTCCAATCCCCTGGTACCACCCCTGTTGACAGTGAGGACGAAAAGATAATTGCCAACGGCTCTGCAATTTCATCTCTTGCTTCCCATAGAATCCTTGGATATATCCCGTCAGGCCCGGGGGACTTGTCTATCCTCAAGTTTTTCAAAATGCCCAACACATCTTCCTTCCTAACAAGTATTTCCTCGAGCTTACCAATCTGTTTCACACTGTCCTCTCCAACAATATCGCCCCTCTCATTTGTAAATACAGAAGAAAAGTACTCATTCAAGACCTCGCCTATCTCTTCAGACTCAATACACAATCTCCCGCTACTGTCCTTGATCGGACCTACCCTCGCTCTAGTCATTCTCATATTTCTCACATATGTGTAAAAGGCCTTGGGGTTTTCCTTGATCCTACCCGCCAAAGATTGTTCATGCCCTCTCTTAGCTCTCCTAATCCCTTTCTTCAGTTCCCTCCTGGCTATCTTGTATCCCTCCAATGCCCTGTCTGAACCTTGTTTCCTCAGCCTTACATAAGTCACCTTTTTCCTCTTAACAAGACATTCAACCTCTCTTGTCAACCATGGTTCCCTCACTCGACCATCTCTTCCCTGCCTGACAGGGACATACATATCAAGGACACGTAGCACCTGTTCCTTGAACAAGTTCCACATTTCACTTGTGTCCTTCCCTGCCAGCCTATGTTCCCAACTTATGCACTTCAATTCTTGTCTGACAACATCGTATTTACCCTTCCCCCAATTGTAAACCTTGCCCTGTTGCACGTACCTATCCCTCTCCATTACTAAAGTGAAAGTCACAGAATTGTGGTCACTATCTCCAAAATGCTCCCCCACTAACAAATCTATCACTTGCCCTGGTTCATTACCCAGTACTAAATCCAATATTGCCCCTCCTCTGGTTGGACAATCTACATACTGTGTTAGAAAAGCTTCCTGGACACACTGCACAAACACCACCCCATCCAAACTATTTGATCTAAAGAGTTTCCACTCAATATTTGGGAAGTTAAAGTCGCCCATGACTACTACCCTATGACTTCTGCACCTTTCCAAAATCTGTTTCCCAATCTGTTCCTCCACATCTCTGCTACTATTGGGGGGCCTATAGAAAACTCCTAACAAGGTGACTGCTCCTTTCCTATTTCTGACTTCAACCCATACTACCTCAATAGGCTGATACTCCTCGAACTGCCTTTCTGCAGCTGTTATACTATCTCTAATTAATAATGCCACCCCCCCACCTCTTTTACCACCCTCCCTAATCTTATTGAAACATCTATAACCAGGGACCTCCAACAACCATTTCTGCCCCTCTTCTATCCAAGTTTCCGTGATGGCCACCACATCGTAGTCCCAAGTACCGATCCATGCCTTAAGTTCACCCACCTTATTCCTGATGCTTCTTGCGTTGAAGTATACACACTTCAACCCATCTCCGTGCCTGCAAATACTCTCCTTTGTCAGTGTTCCCTTCCCCACTGCCTCATTAACTCTACCAAAAATACCTCAATAAAATGTTTATTAAAAAAAAGATCTCACCGCATGTTCGTATTTGAATTGAGTCCTTCACGACGGCCATATCTAGGACAAGAGCAGCAGATACCTGGGAACCCCATCCTCTGGAGGTTCCCCTCCCAGTCACTCACCACCCCGACTTGGAAATATATCGGCCGTTCCTTCACTGTCGCTGGGGCAACATCCTGGAACTCCCTCCCTAATAGCACGGCGGGTGTACCTACACCTCGAGGACCGCAGGGGGTTCAAGAAGGCAACTCACCCACCACCACCACCTTCTGAAGGGCAACTAGGGATGGGCAATAAATGCTGGCCTGACCAGCGGCGCCCCACATCCCGTAAATGAATTTGAAAAAACTGAACGACTCCAGTACCCTCTAGCCGAAACTTAACCCCTTCCTTTACTGGTCACTGCTTCCAGCCCTCGACTCCTCCCGCGTGCAAAGTGACTCAATTCAGATGCAAATATGCGGTGAGACCTGATCGATCTGGAGCACCTCTGTTTTCTTGCAGCGGGTTCAAGACAGCGGCTCACCCACCACCTTCTCGAGGAGCAATTGGGTATGAGCAACAACTGCTCGCGACGCCCCACATCCCACAAATGATGCAACTCAATTCCAATACGAACATGCAGGGTGGTCTGATTGACCGGCAGAACCTTTTGTTTTGTTGCAATTGAACAGGGCAGGTTCAGACCTTCTGTCGAACTTATGTTTTGCCCACCCCCTCTGGGAAATCTTGCAGGCTGGACCTGATGGCTTTGAACAGAGAGAGAATGGCCCGCTGGGAAATTTAAGCGGTCAAAATTGCCAAGCGAAAATGGATTCAATTTAAAAAAATAAATAAAAACGAGTCAAGATAACGGCTGGGTTCAACAATTGTTGCCCATCCCTAATTGCCCATGAGCTGAGTGGCTCGCTCGGCCATCTCGGAGGGCATTTTCCGAGTTAACCACATTGCTGTGGGCCTGGAGTCACGTGTAGGCCAGACTGGGTAAGGGCGGCAGATTTCCCTCCCAAAAGGGCGTTGGTGACGATGATGGGTTTTTACGACCATCGATTATGGGTGTATGGTCCTGACTCGACTTGAAGGGGGCGGCACGGTGACGCAGTGGGTTAGCACTGCTGCCTCACGGCGCTGAGGTCCCAGGTTCGAATCCCGGCCCTGGGTCACTGTCCGTGTGGAGTTTGCACATTCTCCCCGTGTCTGCGTGGGTCTTGCCCCCACAACCCAAAGATGTGCAGGGTAGGTGGATTGGCCGCACTAAATTGCCCCTTAATTGGAAAAAATGAATTGGGTACTCTAAATTTATTAAAAAGAAAAAAAAAATGACTAGACTTTAAATTCCCAATGTTTATCGATTTCAAATTTGTATTTGTACCTAAGCCCTGTGTCTCTGGATTACCCGTCCGCAGTACGACTACCACCACGGCCTCCCCTCTGGTCCAGCAGCGGCCCAGCCAGATCAGCAAAGGCCTCTGCTGGAGTAATGTGTCCAATTGTGGGCGCACACGGCACTTAACGGGAAGGACGTCTTGTAGGGAGAGAGGAGGGCCGGGCACGAGGGGATCTCCGCTGAGTGGATAGGAATGGCGCTGCTGGGATTGATCCTCTCGGTGCGGAGAAGGCTAAGGGGGAGATTTAAGTCAGCCATTCGAAAATAACGAGGGGTTTACATCGAGTTGGAGAGGGGGAAAGGGCAGGAGGGCTGCGATCTGAAATGCGCCGCCTGAAAGGACGGAGGCGACAGGCTGAATAGCAAAAGGCACAAGACTTGATCGCATTCCTTTTGTTTGCGGAGAATGGTCACTGTGGTCGAGCAGACGGCACTTGTGGCAATCGCAAATGACGAGCTGTGGTAAATCTGGTGTTGGTGTCACAATTGCCGCATTCGGGGCTGTTCCACAGGAATATGTTCAAGCCCCGCGTCATTTCAGGATTACCCAGGAGTGTGGGGAACCGCTAGCTCCCCGTTGCTACCTCCATGGCAACGTGGCGGCCAATCAGCGTCGGCTTGCTGACCAAACGGCTGCCCTTTTCCCCAGCAGTACAAATTGTTGTGAGAGTTCGAAAGTTGGTATTCTTGGGTCTGTCCTGATGCGTGCAAAACGAAAAGCTTTGGCGAGATGTCCCTGTTTTCAGTCATATTGAAGTCATACCTGGGCCTCGGGTCCCACAGAAAACCTTTGCTCTTTCGCCACCGCACCCCCGTTGTGGACCTTCAATGAGTTTTTCTCTCCGAGAGCGACTGTTGAATGGGTCTCCCCCGCTGCCCCAGCATCCAGTGAGTTGCACATTATGCGGAGTGCCTCTAGCCCATGTTCATGGTGCAATTAATGGGATTTCCCCCCCATCTCTCCCTTCAGCTCATTCCATCCTCTGTGCGGACTCCCGCGGATCCCTGTGGCGCTCAGTTTGGGATCCCACCGTTGCACCAACGGACGAGACAAGCGAGCAACGTAACGAGGAGCTAATGACGTGGACCCACAAACAGGTAAACACAAAGGGAGTTTTACTCTGGATCTAACCCCGTGTTGTACCTGTCCTGGGAGTGTTTGATGGGGACCGTGTAGAGGGAGCTTTACTCTGTATCTAACCCCGTGCTGTCCCTGTCCTGGGAGTGTTTGATGGGGACAGTGTCGAGGGAGCTTTACTCTGTATCTAACCCCGTGCTGTACCTGTCCTGGGAGTGTTTGACGGGGACAGTGTAGAGGGAGCTTTACTCTGTATCTAACCCCGTGCTGTACCTGTCCTGGGAGTGTTTGATGGGGACAGTGTAGAGGGAGCTTTACTCTGTATCTAACCCCGTGCTGTACCTGTCCTGGGAGTGTTTGATGGGGACCGTGTAGAGGGAGCTTTACTCTGTATCTAACCCCGTGCTGTACCTGTCCTGGGAGTGTTTGATGGGGACAGTGTAGAGGGAGCTTTACTCTGTATCTATCCCCTGTGAAACCACTCTAAAGCCCATCTACACTATTCCCTTATCATCCATATGTCTATCCAATGACCATTTAAATGCCCTTAATGTTGGCGAGTCCACTACTGTTGCAGGCAGGGCATTCCACGCCCTTACTACTCTCTGAGTAAAGAACCTACCTCTGACATCTGTCTTATATCTATCTCCCCTCAATTTAAAGCTATGTCCCCTCGTGCTAGACATCACCATCCGAGGAAAAAAGCTCTCACTGTCCACCCTATCCAATCCTCTGATCATCTTGTATGCCTCTATTAAGTCACCTCTTAACCTCCTCTGTAACTTGTAACATCCTTCCGCACTGTCCACAACTCCACCGACTTTAGTGTCATCTGCAAATTTACTCACCAATCCTTCTACGCCCTCCTCCAGGTCATTTATAAAAATGACAAACCGCAATGGCCCCAAAACAGTGGCCCTTTTATTCTTCAAAAAATTATCTATCTTTATCTTAAAAACATTTAATGAAGGAGCCTCTACTGCTTCACTGGGCAGGGAATTCCACAGATTCACAAACCTTTGGGTGAAGAAGTTCCTCCTAAACTCAGTCCTAAATTTACTTCCCCTTATTTTGAGACTATGCCCCCTAGTTCTGCTTTCACCCGCCAGTGGAAACAACCTGCCCGCATCTATTCCCTTCATAATTTTATATGTTTCTATAAGATCTCCCCGCATCCTTCTAAATTCCGAGTACAGTCCCAGTCTACTCAACCTCTCCTTGTAATTCAACCCATTCAGCTCTGGGATTAACCTAGTGAATCTCCTCTGCACACCCTCCAGTGCCAATATGTCCTTTCTCAAGTAAGGAGACCAAAACTGAACACAATACTCCAGGTGTGGCCTCACTAACACCTTATACAATTGCAGCATAACCTCCCTAGTCTTAAACCCCATCCCTCTAGCAATGAAGGACAAAATTCCATTTGCCTTCTTAATCACCTGTTGCACCTGTAAACCAACTTTTTCCAATTAAGGAGCAATTTAGCTTGGCCAATCCACCTAACCTGCACATCTTTGGGTTGTGGGGGCGAAACCCACGCAGACACGGGGAGAATGTGCAAAGTCCACACGGACAGTGACCCAGAGCCGGGATCGAACCTGGGACCTCGGCGCCGTGAGGCAGCATTGCTAACCACTGCACCACCGTACATCGCTCTGTAACCTGTTTTGATGCATGATTGTAATGAAATGCATTAAAAAAAATAAAAAAATTTTTTTTTAAATCATTCTAACATTGCAAATATTTCTGCTCCATGTTCCTGCTGCAGGTTCACTCTGACAGGGTGACTGCAGTGTCCGACACCAAGGACCTGATCGTGACAGCGTCGTATGACCGCACTGTGCGTCTGTGGAATCGAGCGTCACTGAAGCAGGTAAACACTCCCACTCTGTCTCTCCCCCCCCCCCCACTCTGTCTCCCCCCCCCACTCTGTCTCCCCCCCCCACTCTGTCTCCCCCCCCCACTCTGTCTCCCCCCCCCCACTCTGTCTCCCCCCCCCACTCTGTCTCCCCCCCCCCCTGTCTCCCCCCCCCACTCTTGTCTTCCCCCCCCCCACTCTGTCTCCCCCCCCCACTCTGTCTCCCCCCCCCACTCTGTCTCCCCCCCCACTCTGTCTCCCCCCCCCCACTCTGTCTCCCCCCCCACTCTGTCTCCCCCCCCCCACTCTGTCTCCCCCCCCCCACTCTGTCTCCCCCCCCCCACTCTGTCTCCCCCCCCCCACTCTGTCTCCCCCCCCCCACTCTGTCTCCCCCCCCCCACTCTGTCTCCCCCCCCCACTCTGTCTCCCCCCCCCACTCTGTCTCCCCCCCCCCACTCTGTCTCCCCCCCCCACTCTGTCTCCCCCCCCCCCACTCTGTCTCTCCCCCCCCCACTCTGTCTCTCCCCCCCCCACTCTGTCTCTCCCCCCCACTCTGTCTCTCCCCCCCCACTCTGTCTCTTCCCCCCCACTCTGTCACTTCCCCCCCCCCACTCTGTCACTTCCCCCCCCCCACTCTGTCACTTCCCCCCCCCCACTCTGTCTCTTCTCCCCCCCACTCTGTCTCTTCTCCCCCCCCCACTCTGTCTCTTCTCCCCCCCCCACTCTGTCACTTCCCCCCCCCCACTCTGTCTCTTCCCCCCCCCCACTCTGTCTCTTCTCCCCCCCCCCACTCTGTCTCTTCTCCCCCCCCACTCTGTCTCTTCTCCCCCCCCCCACTCTGTCTCTTCTCCCCCCCCACTCTGTCTCTTCTCCCCCCCCACTCTGTCTCTTCTCCCCCCCCACTCTGTCTCTTCTCCCCCCCCACTCTGTCTCTTCTCCCCCCCCACTCTGTCTCTTCTCCCCCCCACTCTGTCTCTTCTCCCCCCCACTCTGTCTCTTCTCCCCCCCACTCTGTCTCTTCTCCCCCCCCACTCTGTCTCTTCTCCCCCCCCACTCTGTCTCCCCTCCCCCCCTCCGTCCTGTCCTCCCCCCTCCGTCCTCCCCTCCCCGCCCTCCGCCTTCCCCTCCCCACCCTCCGCCCTCCCCTACCCACCCTCCGCCCACCCCTCTGCCTCCCTCCGCCCACCCCCCTCCTCTTTCACCATCACCTCTCTTGCTATCTGTCTCTAACCCACGTTTTGTGACTCTTTCCCAGGTGGGTCTCTTTCCCTGCCAGGCTCCTGTGCTGTGCCTGGAGGTGAATCCAGTTATCCCTGGGATGGGGGTCTGCGGGGACTCCTCGGGAAATATCTACTTCCTGAACTGGGACAGCTTCCCCTCCGATGATGAAACCTCCGGAGCGCTGGGCACAAACGGACATCACTAGAAGCTTGAGTACAGCCATACCCAGCGACAGAGGCTGACCGGGAGAGGCGGAGGGGAATAGTGAGGGTCTGGAGAACTCTCATTCCAACAGCTAATCCTTGTGTCTTGTAGGAAGGTCTCTCCGTCAGGGACCCCTTTTAAAGAGGGAGTCTCTCCGTCAGGGACCCCTTTTAAAGAGGGAGTCTCTCCGTCAGGGACCCCTTTTAAAGAGGGGGTCTCTCCGTCAGGGACCCCTTTTAAAGAGGGAGTCTCTCCGTCAGGGACCCCTTTTAAAGAGGGAGTCTCTCCGTCAGGGACCCCTTTTAAAGAGGGAGTCTCTCCGTCAGGGACCCCTTTTAACGAGGGAGTCTCTCCGTCAGGGACCCCTTTTAAAGAGGGAGTCTCTCCGTCAGGGACCCCTTTTAAAGAGGGAGTCTCTCCGTCAGGGACCCCTTTTAAAGAGAGAGTCTCTCCGTCAGGGAGCCCTTTTAAAGAGGGAGTCTCTCCGTCAGGGACCCCTTTTAAAGAGGGGTCTCTCCGTCAGGGACCCCTTTTAAAGAGGGAGTCTCTCTGTCAGGGACTCCTTTTAAAGAGAGAGTCTCTCCGTCAGGGACCCCTTTTAAAGAGCGAGTCTCTCCGTCAGGGACTCCTTTTAAAGAGGGAGACTCTCCGTCAGGGACCCCTTTTAAAGAGGGAGTCTCTCTGTCAGGGACCCCTTTTAAAGAGGGAGTCTCTCCGTCAGGGACCCCCTTTTAAAGAGGGGGTCTCTCCGTCAGGGACCCCTTTTAAAGAGGGAGTCTCTCTGTCAGGGACTCCTTTTAAAGAGGGAGTCTCTCCGTCAGGAATTTTTTTGGAGCAGGTTAGAGAGTTTGCTGTTTGTCAATGTTCTCAATATTGGTCCGATTGCTTTGAGGGGGCGATGAATATCGCAGGCGCCGAAGGGTTTTAGCGTCTGGAAATTTAGAAATCCTTCTGGTCTGTGGGTTAATTTAAAGTCCGCAGCAGCAGCTGTTTCCGTGTTTCTTTCCTTTGCCAAATTAAGTGGGTCAGTGATGAATGCTTTGCTGATCTCACTCAGAAGGGCGTCTTCCCTTGAACTTTCAAACCTTAACGGGTCTGCATGACTGAATCTCGATAACGGCGGCGGTGGGGGTACGGGGTGGGCTACAATTGCCCAGCAGGTAAACACTGCGTGTGAGGGGTGTGGATCAGACGTGCCTAGTGCAAACGTGACTGATACGGTGTAGAGTGGTAATTACTCAATAAAAGGAATGATACCAACCGCATCTTGTCTGCAATTTTAATTTCAGTGTCGGTGTTTTTGTCCTTGCCTCCCCGTCTGCACAGGAGTTGCTGGTCCACCAGCTGTGGGGGGGGGGCGCTCTAGAATTTGGGAGGGCTACTTTAGAAATGGTGAAGGGGGGGCGGGGAGAGAGAATCCGGTGGAGGCTCGGCCATCAGCATGACGTCGGCAGGAATTCACAGCAGAATCTTCTGCTGGCTTCCTGGAGGCGGTCAGCCTCTTGTGTGTGGAGCTGTCTCCACACACACATGTACACGCACATGTCAGAACCCACAGTGGAACCCAGCTCGATGCATCCCATCACCTAGACTGCCGGGTGAACCTTTGGTGAAAGAGTTCAATGTTTATTCAACAATGAAGAAACTACATTCTCCTTCACCCGAAATGTACTTTTAACACAAGTCACAAAATCCATCTCCTGCTCCAAGTAAGTCCACAGTCCATTCAAACCAGCAGGCTGCCTGTGGTCAGACGCACCACAACCCAAAAGCAAGCGGCAGATGCTACGGATTTCTCAGCCGGACTCCTTGGAACGTCTGTCTGTCCTTCTCCCTGGTTCTGGAACCATTCTGTTCCTCAGTTTGATACCAATTCTCAGCCTTCTCCCTCCCTCCATGTCCTATTAGAGAGAGACATAAACTGCTCCATGCACCTCTAAGCATGATCGTCAACCGACCCTCTGACCGCTATGTTGCCACGCAACAGCCCATTTTTTTAATACCCTGTGTTTGCTTTAGAGTCGCAAAACATAGAACATAGAGTGCAGAAGGAGGCCATTCGGCCCATTAAGTCTGCACCGACTTAAGCCCTCACTTCCACCCTATCCCCTAACCCAATAACCCCTCACCTTTTTGGACACTAAGGGCAATTTATCATGGCCAATCCACCTACCCCTGTACGTCTTCGGTCTGTGGGAGGAAACCCACGCAGACACGAGGAGAACGTGCAGCCTGCGCACAGATAGTGGCCCAGCGGGAAATCAAACCTGGGACCCTGGTGCTGTGAAACCACAGTGCCCTCCACTTGTGCTACCCCAAAGCCTCATTAAATTGTAGGCACATTTTAAAGTGAAACTAAACTCCAACTTCCTTCATACTCAACTGCTGGAATATAAATTAAGTGTAACAGGAAGGAGCCAGACCTCCTCTTGTGTGAACATAATCTTTATTAGTGTCACCAGTAGGCTTACATTAACACTGCAATGAGGTTACTGTGAAAATCCCCTCGTCGCCACATTCCGGCACCGGTTCGGGTACCTCGGACAATGGATCCCTGCTTGATCGGCACTCCTGCCACCGACGCACAGTGGCAGCAGTGTGTGCACCATCTACGCGAGGCTCTTCAGCGACTCACCAAGGCTCCTTCGACTCCCACCAGAGAGAGAGGTGGCAGACCTGGGAGGGGGAGGGGCTTCCATTTCAAAGTCACATCCGAAAGGAGGGTGCTGCCGCCAGTGCGGCGCTCCCTCCCAGCCTCGCAGGCCGTGCGATCGCAGCAACGCTCCCGAGCCTCCGATCACGTCCCCTGGGGTGGGGAAGGTACAGGACCATCCAATTGGCTCTCTGGAGGGGACCGTCCGCTCGCCCCCACCCTGCCCCGCGCCGGGCTGCCGCTTTCCGTCCCGTCTCCCGCGGCGATGCGGTCAGGGGGCACGGGCAGCCGGTCGCCCCAGGAACTGTTGCGTGCCCATCGGTAGAGGTCTCTGTGAAGGAGGGAACACAGCGGGTGACAAAGGGATGTGTTTTTTTTAAACTTAAAAAATAACTTGCGTTTCTCCAGCACCTTTCACGACAGCAGGACGTCGTCACCCCCCGCGCGCGCACATCCTGCAAAGGGCCTCATGGCCAACGAGACGGGTGATTGCCGCATCGTAAGATGCCACCCGCATTTCCAGAGATAAACGATCAGGTAATCCGTTTTCAAGTGTAGTCGATGGAGGGATAAAAAGGGGGCCAAGACACTCGGGATAACTCCCTCCCTTCCATCTCCTCACCCCCCTCCCTCCCCCGCCCAAAACCTTCGCAATAGTGTCCACGGGGTCCTTGGCTACCCGAGAGAGAGAGAGAAAACGAGCAAGAGAAAGGATGAGAGAGAAAGAATGAAAAAACAGGAATGAGAGAAAGAGCGAGAGAGTTACTGAGCGAGCGAGAATGAGTGAGGGACAACGAGCAAGAAGAGGTGAGAGCGGCGACGGACAGAGAAAAGAAAGACTTGCATTCCTAGTTCATCCTTCAGAGGACGGTCTTCTCCCCCCCCCCCTGAACCCGGCCACATCGTGGCCTCCGAGCTGTTTCATTTTTTTTCCCTCTTTCAATCACAGTCAGGGAAACGGGCACAGCAGGATCCCACAAGCAACGAGGCGACAATACCGTGGTCGACCATTTTACTGATGCTGTTTGAAGCACGAAGACTGAACCCCCGCTCTCTGGTTTTGGGGGTGTCCGGAGAAGACGTCCTACTCGCCAAGCCCATGTGGGGCTGCTTTCGTAACTTCTCGGAGATGTCCGATGGCGTCAACCTCGAACACGGACCTCGCGGCAGAGCAGCACTCCTCTGAGACCGCGCCTCCAATCTGCAAGCATGCTTATCTGACGCCGCCTCCCCCCCCCCCCCCCCCCCGACATCACCTCCGCTCAACCAACCCCGACTCTCCTCCCCTCCCGCCAACAAAATCAAGCTTTTGGGAGCTCTCCGTTACCTTCCGCTCTTGCGAGGGGTGAGCACCATGTGCCGCAGGGTGCCGTCGGCACAGCAGACGTGGGCGTGGACGTGCCTCGGCCTACACAAGACGGGACGGACGACCCGGGGCCAGGCCTCTACCTCCTCCCGGGGCCCGCGGCGCAGGACGAGGTAGGAGAACCTCTCCAGCTTGACACCGGTGTTCTGCGGCGAGGAGAGGGCAAACGGGAAGATTAAAATCAACAGAGCGAAACACCACACATCAACGGAGAGAAAAACACACGAGGTCTGTTACTGCCTGGGTGAGTGCGGCCCCGACAACACTCGAGAAGCTCGACACCATCCAGGACAAAGCAGCCCCGCTTTGATCGGCACCCCATCCACAAACATTCACTCCCTCCACCACCGACGCACAGTGACAGCAGCGTGTGTACCATCTACAAGATGCACCGCAGCGACTCACCAAGGCTCCTTCGACAGCACCTTCCAAACCCACCACCTGTACCATCTAGAAGGACAAGGGGCAGCAGACACATGGGGAACTCTACCACCTGCAAGTTCCCCTCCGAGCCCCACACTCACCACCCTGACTGGGAAATATATCGGCCGTTCCTTCACTGTCGCCGGGTCACAATCCTGGACCTCCCTCCCTGACAGCACTGTGGGTGTTACCCACACCACACAGGGACTGCAGCCGGTTCGAGAAGGCGGCTCACCCACCACCTCCTCAAGGGGCAATTAGGGACGGGCAATAGGCAGCACGGTGGCGCAGTGCGTTAGCACTGCTGCCTCACGGCGCCGAGGTCCCAGGTTCGATCCCGGCTCTGGGTCACTGTCCGTGTCTGCGTGGGTTTCGCCCCCACAACCCAAAGATGTGCAGGGTAGGTGGATTGGCCATGCTAAATTGCTCCTTAATTGGAAAAAATGAATTGGGTACTCTAAATTTATATTTTAAAAAAGGATGGGAAATAAATGCTGGCCCGGCCAGCGACGCCCACATCCCGTGAATGATTTTTTTTTTTTTTTTTTTTAAATGGAGCTGACCTTCCAGTCTGGGAATCGTGGAAGGAAAATGGTCCAAACGTAGACAATAGGAGGAGCCCATCGAGCCAGCTCCCCTTATTATGATCACGGCTGTTGATCAAATTCAATACTCAAACCCCTTTAGCCCCCAGAGCTGTATCTATCTCCTCCTTGACGTTGGCCTTCACAGCGAGAGGATTCGAGTACGGGAGCAGGGATATCTTGCTGTAATTATACACGGGCCTTGGTGAGGCCACACCTGGAATATTGTGTGCAGTTTTGGTCTCTTTATCTCCACCCACCCCATCAGTGATAGCCCGGGTCTCTGGATGACACGTCCAGTGACATTACCACAACATGGCCACCTCCCCAGCACCAGGTCATGTCACAAATGACGCATCCTGCGCACCGTATCCCAGCGCAGCGGCTTTCCCACACGACACTACTCGAGTGAAATCGGCGCTTCCCTCGGGGAATATCCTGCCCCGCAGGACCAGCATCGGCACGCTGAGGGGAGCCGCAACTTTAGGGTCAGGCTTTTGGGCCTAGCAGTCAGACACTCACCCAGGCGAAGGACAGGGGGTGGTAAGCCTGTACGAAGTTACACGGCAGGGGTGCCTTGCCCGTCAGCTTGGGGCAGGTCAGATCGTGAGGGCACTGGAGAGGGAGAAAAGAGAGACGGTCAGAATGAGATCAGCCTGCTCCCCAAGATTAAAAACAAAAATCTCTCAAAAAATATTTAAGGTGGCATCGGAAGGGAGGAGTCAACTCACTGGAGCGAAGACATGAGCGGCAGATTCTTCATCTTTGATCTGTGATTGGGGGGAGAGACGGTGGGAGGGAGGAAGAGAAGATGGGGGGAGAGGGGTATGGAGGGCAGAGAGGGAGGAGTGAGGGGGTTGGGAGGGGAAGAGAGGGGGAGGGGATCAAGAGAGAGAGAGAGATTGAGGGACCGAGCGATGGAGAGAAGAGGGATAGAGATAGAGGGAGGGATCAAGAGAGGGACGGAGATAGAGGGGGGGGGGGACGGAGATAGAGGGGGGGGGAAACGGAGATAGAGGGGGGGGGGACGGAGATAGAGGGGGGGGGCGGATGGAGAGAGAGAGAGAATAAAAAGCAGAATATTGTTTACAAGGTGAAGAACCTTTGTGTTCAGTTTCAAAGAGGCTCGAGGTTCGCTGGTATACAGAACATGGAAAGATTGGAGGCAGGTTCAGCAAGCGATATGGAAGGTTTATTAGAACACTGGCTATTACTGCCGGGGGCGGGGGGGGGGGGGGACACGGAGTACAGACAAAAGACGTCTTTGCTGCAGGTGCACAGGGTGTGTGTGAGGCCACATCCCGGGCAACGTGTGCAGTTCTGGCATCCGTATTTAAGAAAGGGTAGACTTGCATAGGAGGCGGTAGATCCAGTGAATTGGACCCTGGGATGAGGGGTTCTGTCCTGCGGCGAGAGGCTGAGTAAATCGGGACCTCTATTCTCCGTGGGGTTTAGAAGAACGAGAGACGATCTCGTGGAGGCCGAGAAGATTCTGAAGGGGGCTCGATAGGGTGGATGCTGAGAGATTGTTTCCATTGGTTGGGGTATCTGAAACGGTGGGCGAGGGGGGGCCATTCTCTGGGTGAGGAGGTGGCCATTTTGGGACAGGGACGGCCATTTTGGGATTAAGCTGAGGAGAAATTTCTTCACTCGCAAGGTTGTGGATCTTTGGAATTCTCTGCCCCAGCGGGGTTGTGGATGCTCCATCGTCGAACTCGTTTAAGGCCGGGACACACAGACTTTAGTCTCTCTGGAAATTCAGGGACATGGAGAACAGGCAACAACGCCCCCCACTCCCAAGATCAGGCATGATCGTATTGAATGGAGGAGCAGGTTCAACGGGCTGCATGGTCACTCCTGCTCCATCTCTTGTGTTTCTTGAGAGAGACATGAATGAATGAGGGTAGAGATCGAGGATATAAAATATTAACTGGGACAGAGAGGGGGTTAAGGAGGGTCCCGATCGAGGGTATAAAATATTAACTGGGACAGAGAGGGGGTTAAGGAGGGTCCCGATCGAGGATATAAAATATTAACTGGGACAGAGACGGGTTAAGGAGGGTCCCGATCGAGGGTATAAAATATTAACTAGGACAGAGAGGGGGTTAAGGAGGGTCCCGATCGAGGGTATAAAATATTAACTGGGACTGAGAGGGGGTTAAGGAGGGTCTCGATCGAGGGTTTAAAATATTAACTGGGACAGAGACGGGGTTAAGGAGGGTCCCGATCGAGGATATAAAATATTAACTGGGACAGAGACGGGGTTAAGGAGGGTCCCGATCGAGGATATAAAATATTAACTGGGACTGAGAGGGGGTTAAGGAGGGTCCTGATCTAGGATATAAAATATTAACTGGGACAGAAACGGGGTTAAGGAGGGTCCCGATCGAGGATATAAAATATTAACTGGGACAGAGAGGGGGTTAAGGAGGGTCCCGATCGAGGATATAAAATATTAACTGGGACAGAGAGGGGGTTAAGGAGGTTCCCGATCGAGGGTATAAAATATTAACTGGGACAGAGAGGGGGTTAAGGAGGGTCCCGATCGAGGGTATAAAATATTAACTGGGACTGAGAGGGGGTTAAGGAGGGTCTCGATCGAGGGTTTAAAATATTAACTGGGACAGAGACGGGGTTAAGGAGGGTCCCGATCGAGGATATAAAATATTAACTGGGACAGAGACGGTGTTAAGGAGGGTCCCAATCGAGGGTATAAAATATTAACTGGGACAGAGAAGGGGTTAAGGAGGGTCCCGATTGAGGGTATAAAATGTTAACGGACTGAGAGGGGGTTAAGGAGGGTCCCGATCGAGGATATAAAATATTAACTGGGACAGAGACGGGGTTAAGGAGGGTCCCGATCGAGGATATAAAATATTAACTGGGACTGAGAGGGGGTTAAGGAGGGTCCTGATCGAGGATATAAAATATTAACTGGGACAGAAACGGGGTTAAGGAGGGTCCCGATCGAGGATATAAAATATTAACTGGGACAGAGAGGGGGTTAAGGAGGGTCCCAATCGAGGGTATAAAATATTAACTGGGACAGAGAGGGGGTTAAGGAGGGTCTCGATCGAGGATATAAAATATTAACTGGGACAGAGAGGGGGTTAAGGAGGGTCCCGATCGAGGGTATAAAATATTAACTGGGACAGAGAGGGGGTTAAGGAGGGTCTCGATCGAGGGTATAAAATATTAACTGGGACAGAGAGGGGGTTAAGGAGGGTCTCGATCGAGGATATAAAATATTAACTGGGACAGAGACGGTGTTAAGGAGGGTCCCGATCGAGGGTATAAAATATTAACTGGGACAGAGGCGGTGTTAAGGAGGGTCCCGATCGAGGGTATAAAATATTAACTGGGACAGAGGCGGTGTTAAGGAGGGTCCCGATCGAGGGTATAAAATATTAACTGGGACAGAGGCGGTGTTAAGGAGGGTCCCGATCGAGGGTATAAAATATTAATTGGGACAGAGATGGTGTTAAGGAGGGTCCCGATCGAGGGTATAAAATATTAACTGGGACAGAGAGGGGGTTGAGGGTCTCGATCGAGGGTATAAAATATTAACTGGGACAGAGACGGTGTTGAGGAGGGTCCCGATCGAGGGTATAAAATATTAACTGGGACAGAGAGAGGGGGTTAAGGAGGGTCCCGATCGAGGGTATAAAATATTAACTGGGACAGAGGCGGTGTTAAGGAGGGTCCCAATCGAGGGTATAAAATATTAACTGGGACAGAGAGGGGGTTAAGGAGGGTCCTGATCGAGGGTATAAAATATTAACTGGGACAGAGAGGGGGTTAAGGAGGGTCCCGATCGAGGATATAAAATATTAACTGGGACAGAGAGGGGGTTAAGGAGGGTCCCGATCGAGGGTATAAAATATTAACTGGGACTGAGAGGGGGTTAAGGAGGGTCCCGATCGAGGATACAAAATATTACCTGGGACAGAGAGGGGGTTAAGGAGGTTCCCGATCGAGGGTATAAAATATTAACTGGGACAGAGAGGGGGTTAAGGAGGGTCCCGATCGAGGGTATAAAATATTAACTGGGACTGAGAGGGGGTTAAGGAGGGTCTCGATCGAGGGTTTAAAATATTAACTGGGACAGAGACGGGGTTAAGGAGGGTCCCGATCGAGGATATAAAATATTAACTGGGACAGAGAGGGGGTTAAGGAGGGCCCCGATCGAGGGTATAAAATATTAACTGGGACAGAGAGGGGGTTAAGGAGGGCCCCGATCGAGGGTATAAAATATTAACTGGGACAGGGAGGGGGTTAAGGAGGGTCCCGATCGAGGGTATAAAATATTAACTGGGACAGAGCCGGTGTTAAGGAGGGTCCCGATCGAGGGTATAAAATATTAACTGGGACAGAGAAGGGGTTAAGGAGGGTCCCGATTGAGGGTATAAAATGTTAACGGACTGAGAGGGGGTTAAGGAGGGTCCCGATCGAGGATATAAAATATTAACTGGGACAGAGACGGGGTTAAGGAGGGTCCCGATCGAGGATATAAAATATTAACTGGGACTGAGAGGGGGTTAAGGAGGGTCTCGATCGAGGGTATAAAATATTAACTGGGACAGAGACGGTGTTGAGGAGGGTCCCGATCGAGGGTATAAAATATTAACTGGGACAGAGAGAAGGGGTTAAGGAGGGTCCCGATCGAGGGTATAAAATATTAACTGGGACAGAGGCGGTGTTAAGGAGGGTCCCAATCGAGGGTATAAAATATTAACTGGGACAGAGAGGGGGTTAAGGAGGGTCCTGATCGAGGGTATAAAATATTAACTGGGACAGAGAGGGGGTTAAGGAGGGTCCCGATCGAGGATATAAAATATTAACTGGGACAGAGAGGGGGTTAAGGAGGGTCCCGATCGAGGGTATAAAATATTAACTGGGACTGAGAGGGGGTTAAGGAGGGTCCCGATCGAGGATATAAAATATTAACTGGGACAGAGAGGGGGTTAAGGAGGTTCCCGATCGAGGGTATAAAATATTAACTGGGACAGAGAGGGGGTTAAGGAGGGTCCCGATCGAGGGTATAAAATATTAACTGGGACAGAGAGGGGGTTAAGGAGGGCCCCGATCGAGGGTATAAAATATTAACTGGGACAGGGAGGGGGTTAAGGAGGGTCCCGATCGAGGGTATAAAATATTAACTGGGACAGAGACGGTGTTAAGGAGGGTCCCGATCGAGGGTATAAAATATTAACTGGGACAGAGAAGGGGTTAAGGAGGGTCCCGATTGAGGGTATAAAATGTTAACGGACTGAGAGGGGGTTAAGGAGGGTCCCGATCGAGGGTATAAAATATTAACTGGGACAGAGGGGGGGTTAAGGAGGGTCCCGATCGAGGGTATAAAATATTAACTGGGACAGAGGAGGGGTTAAGGAGGGTCCCGATCGAGGATATAAAATATTAACTGGGACAGAGACGGGGTTAAGGAGGGTCCCGATCGAGGATATAAAATATTAACTGGGACTGAGAGGGGGTTAAGGAGGGTCCTGATCGAGGATATAAAATATTAACTGGGACAGAAACGGGGTTAAGGAGGGTCCCGATCGAGGATATAAAATATTAACTGGGACAGAGAGGGGGTTAAGGAGGGTCCCGATCGAGGGTTTAAAATATTAACTGGGACAGAGACGGGGTTAAGGAGGGTCCCGATCGAGGGTATAAAATATTAACTGGGACAGAGGCGGTGTTAAGGAGGGTCCCGATCGAGGGTATAAAATATTAACTGGGACAGAGGCGGTGTTAAGGAGGGTCCCGATCGAGGGTATAAAATATTAACTGGGACAGAGGCGGTGTTAAGGAGGGTCCCGATCGAGGGTATAAAATATTAATTGGGACAGAGATGGTGTTAAGGAGGGTCCCGATCGAGGGTATAAAATATTAACTGGGACAGAGAGGGGGTTGAGGGTCTCGATCGAGGGTATAAAATATTAACTGGGACAGAGACGGTGTTGTGGAGGGTCCCGATCGAGGGTATAAAATATTAACTGGGACAGAGAGAGGGGGTTAAGGAGGGTCCCGATCGAGGGTATAAAATATTAACTGGGACAGAGGCGGTGTTAAGGAGGGTCCCAATCGAGGGTATAAAATATTAACTGGGACAGAGAGGGGGTTAAGGAGGGTCCTGATCGAGGGTATAAAATATTAACTGGGACAGAGAGGGGGTTAAGGAGGGTCCCGATCGAGGATATAAAATATTAACTGGGACAGAGAGGGGATTAAGGAGGGTCCCGATCGAGGGTATAAAATATTAACTGGGACAGAGAGGGGTTAAGGAGGGTCCCGATCGGGGGTATAAAATATTAACTGGGACAGAGGCGGTGTTAAGGAGGGTCCCGATCGAGGGTATAAAATATTAACTGGGACAGAGGCGGTGTTAAGGAGCGTCCCGATCGAGGGTATAAAATATTAACTGGGACAGAGAGGGGGTTAAGGAGGGTCCCGATCGAGGGTATAAAATATTAACTGGGACAGAGAGGGGGTTAAGGAGGTTCCCGATCGAGGGTATAAAATATTAACTGGGACAGAGGCGGTGTTAAGGAGGGTCCCGATCGAGGATATAAAATATTAACTGGGACAGAGAGGGGGTTAAGGAGGTTCCCGATCGAGGGTATAAAATATTAACTGGGACAGAGAGGGGGTTAAGGAGGGTCCCGATCGAGGGTATAAAATATTAACTGGGACAGAGAGGGGGTTAAGGAGGGTCCCGATCGAGGATATAAAATATTAACTGGGACAGAGAGGGGGTTAAGGAGGTTCCCGATCGAGGGTATAAAATATTAACTGGGACAGAGAGGGGGTTAAGGAGGGTCCCGATCGAGGGTATAAAATATTAACTGGGACAGAGAGGGGGTTAAGGAGGGTCCAGATCGAGGATATAAAATATTAACTGGGACAGAGAGGGGGTTAAGGGGGGTCCCGATCGAGGGTATAAAATATTAACTGGGACAGAGAGGGGGTTACGGAGGATCCCGATCGAGGGTATAAAATATTAACTGGGACAGAGAGGGGGTTAAGGAGGGTCCCGATCGAGGGTATAAAATATTAACTGGGACAGAGAGGGGGTTAAGAAGGGTCCCGATCGAGGGTATAAAATATTAACTGGGACAGAGGCGGTGTTAAGGAGGGTCCCGATCGAGGGTATAAAATATTAACTAGGACAGAGAGGGGGTTAAGGAGGGTCCCGATCGAGGGTATAAAATATTAACTAGGACAGAGAGGGGGTTAAGGAGGTTCCCGATCGAGGGTATAAAATATTAACTGGGACAGAGAGGGTTAAGGAGGGTCCCGATCGAGGGTATAAAATATTAACTGGGACAGAGAGGGGGTTACGGAGGATCCCGATCGAGGGTATAAAATATTAACTGGGACAGAGAGGGGGTTAAGGAGGGTCCAGATCGAGGATATAAAATATTAACTGGGACAGAGAGGGGGTTAAGGAGGGTCCAGATCGAGGATATAAAATATTAACTGGGACAGAGAGGGGGTTAAGGGGGGTCCCGATCGAGGGTATAAAATAACTGGGACAGAGAGGGGTTAAGGAGGGTCCCGATCGAGGGTTTAAAATATTAACTGGGACAGAGACGGGGTTAAGGAGGGTCCCGATCGAGGGTATAAAATATTAACTGGGACAGAGGCGGTGTTAAGGAGGGTCCCGATCGAGGGTATAAAATATTAACTGGGACAGAGGCGGTGTTAAGGAGGGTCCCGATCGAGGGTATAAAATATTAACTGGGACAGAGGCGGTGTTAAGGAGGGTCCCGATCGAGGGTATAAAATATTAATTGGGACAGAGATGGTGTTAAGGAGGGTCCCGATCGAGGGTATAAAATATTAACTGGGACAGAGAGGGGGTTGAGGGTCTCGATCGAGGGTATAAAATATTAACTGGGACAGAGACGGTGTTGTGGAGGGTCCCGATCGAGGGTATAAAATATTAACTGGGACAGAGAGAGGGGGTTAAGGAGGGTCCCGATCGAGGGTATAAAATATTAACTGGGACAGAGGCGGTGTTAAGGAGGGTCCCAATCGAGGGTATAAAATATTAACTGGGACAGAGAGGGGGTTAAGGAGGGTCCTGATCGAGGGTATAAAATATTAACTGGGACAGAGAGGGGGTTAAGGAGGGTCCCGATCGAGGATATAAAATATTAACTGGGACAGAGAGGGGATTAAGGAGGGTCCCGATCGAGGGTATAAAATATTAACTGGGACAGAGAGGGGTTAAGGAGGGTCCCGATCGGGGGTATAAAATATTAACTGGGACAGAGGCGGTGTTAAGGAGGGTCCCGATCGAGGGTATAAAATATTAACTGGGACAGAGGCGGTGTTAAGGAGCGTCCCGATCGAGGGTATAAAATATTAACTGGGACAGAGAGGGGGTTAAGGAGGGTCCCGATCGAGGGTATAAAATATTAACTGGGACAGAGAGGGGGTTAAGGAGGTTCCCGATCGAGGGTATAAAATATTAACTGGGACAGAGGCGGTGTTAAGGAGGGTCCCGATCGAGGATATAAAATATTAACTGGGACAGAGAGGGGGTTAAGGAGGTTCCCGATCGAGGGTATAAAATATTAACTGGGACAGAGAGGGGGTTAAGGAGGGTCCCGATCGAGGGTATAAAATATTAACTGGGACAGAGAGGGGGTTAAGGAGGGTCCCGATCGAGGATATAAAATATTAACTGGGACAGAGAGGGGGTTAAGGAGGTTCCCGATCGAGGGTATAAAATATTAACTGGGACAGAGAGGGGGTTAAGGAGGGTCCCGATCGAGGGTATAAAATATTAACTGGGACAGAGAGGGGGTTAAGGAGGGTCCAGATCGAGGATATAAAATATTAACTGGGACAGAGAGGGGGTTAAGGGGGGTCCCGATCGAGGGTATAAAATATTAACTGGGACAGAGAGGGGGTTACGGAGGATCCCGATCGAGGGTATAAAATATTAACTGGGACAGAGAGGGGGTTAAGGAGGGTCCCGATCGAGGGTATAAAATATTAACTGGGACAGAGAGGGGGTTAAGAAGGGTCCCGATCGAGGGTATAAAATATTAACTGGGACAGAGGCGGTGTTAAGGAGGGTCCCGATCGAGGGTATAAAATATTAACTAGGACAGAGAGGGGGTTAAGGAGGGTCCCGATCGAGGGTATAAAATATTAACTAGGACAGAGAGGGGGTTAAGGAGGTTCCCGATCGAGGGTATAAAATATTAACTGGGACAGAGAGGGTTAAGGAGGGTCCCGATCGAGGGTATAAAATATTAACTGGGACAGAGAGGGGGTTACGGAGGATCCCGATCGAGGGTATAAAATATTAACTGGGACAGAGAGGGGGTTAAGGAGGGTCCAGATCGAGGATATAAAATATTAACTGGGACAGAGAGGGGGTTAAGGGGGGTCCCGATCGAGGGTATAAAATAACTGGGACAGAGAGGGGTTAAGGAGGGTCCCGATCGAGGGTATAAAATATTAACTGGGACAGAGAGGGGGTTAAGGAGGGTCCCGATCGAATGTATAAAATATTAACTGGGACAGAGAGGGGGTGTTAAGGAGGGTCCCGATCGAGGGTATAAAATATTAACTGGGACAGAGAGGGGGTTAAGGAGGTTCCCGATCGAGGGTATAAAAATTAACTGGGACAGAGGCGGTGTTAAGGAGGGTCCCGATCGAGGGTATAAAATATTAACTGGGACAGAGAGGGGGTTAAGGAGGTTCCCGATCGAGGGTATAAAATGTTAAGTGGGACAGAGAGGAGGTTAAGGAGGGTCCCGATCGAATGTATAAAATATTAACTGGGTCAGAGAGGGGGGGTGAAGGAGGGTCCCGAATGGGGATTGCTGCCTGCTAGAGGAATGCTGGTGAGTAATAGGAATCAGTGTCAGCAGCTGACTGTCTCCCGAACACGGAGACCAGCTCATTAAACAGAGAGCAGAGAGGGCAGGGACAGCGACATTCACACTGCTAACCTTCAGCACAGCATCGCGAGCTTCCATCAGTATCTGATGGCCATCCTTCGTTCCATTCTCAATAAACACCTAAAGAGGCGGGAGGGGGAGAGCGGGAAAGGGGAGAGGGGGAGAGCGGGAAAGGAGGGTGAGGGGGAGATCGGGAAAGGAGGGAGAGGGGAGAGGGGGAGAGCGGGAAAGGGGAGAGAGCAGGAAAGGAGAGAGAGGGGGAGAGTGGGAAAGGAGAGAGAGGGAGAGGGGGAAAGGAGAGAAGGAGAGAGCGGGAAAGGAGAGAGGGAGAGCGAGAAAGGGGAGAGAGCAGGAAAGGGGAGAGAGAGGGGGAGAGTGGGAAAGGAGAGAGGGGGAGAGCAGGAAAGGGGAGAGGGGAGAGCGGGAAGAGGGGAGAGCGGGGAGAGGGGAAGAGCGGGAAAGGGGAGAGGGGAGAGCGGGAAAGGAGAGAGGGAAAGGGGGGAGGGGAGAGGGGGAGGGGGAGAGGGGCAGAGCGGGAAAGGAGAGAGAGGGAGAGGGTAGAGCGGGAAAGGAGAGAGAGGGAGAGGGTAGAGCGGGAAAGGAGTGAGAGGGAGAGGGGAGAGTGGGAGAGCAGGAAAGGAGAGAGAGGCAGAGCAGGAAAGGAGAGAGAGGGAGAGCAGGAAATGAGAGAGGGAGAGCAGGAAAGGGGAGAGGGGGGAAAGCGGGAAAGGAGACAGCGGGAAAGGAGAGTGGGAGAGCGGGAAGGGGAGAGAGAGAGCGGGAAAGGAGAGAGAGGGAGAGCAGGAAAGGAGAGGGGGGAGAGCGGGAGGGGGGAGAGAGGGGGGAGAGGGGGAAGGGAGAGGGGGGAGAGGGGGAAAGGAGAGGGGGAGAGCGGGAAAGGAGAGAGGGGGAGAGGGGAGAGGAGAGAGGGGGAGAGCGGGAAAGGGGGGGGAGGGGAGAGGGGGAGGGGGAGAGGGGCAGAGCGGGAAAGGAGAGAGAGGGAGAGGGTAGAGCGGGAAAGGAGAGAGAGAGAGAGGGAGAGGGTAGAGCGGGAAAGGAGAGAGAGGGAGAGGGGAGAGTGGGAGAGCAGGAAAGGAGAGAGAGGCAGAGCAGGAAAGGAGAGAGAGGGAGAGCAGGAAAGGAGCGAGGGAGAGAGCGGGAAAGGAGAGTGGGAGAGCGGGAAAGGGGAGAGAGGGAGCGGGAAAGGAGAGAGAGGGAGAGCAGGAAAGGAGAGAGAGGGTGAGCAGGAAAGGAGCGAGGGAGAGAGCGGGAAAGGAGAGTGGGAGAGCGGGAAAGGGGAGAGAGGGAGAGCAGGAAAGGACAGAGGGGGAGAGCAGGAAAGGGGAGGGGGGAAGAGCGGGAAAGGAGAGAAGGAGAGAGCGGGAAAGGAGAGAGGGAGAGCGGGAAAGGGGAGAGAGAGCAGGAAAGGAGAGAGAGGGGGAGAGCGAGAAAGGGGGAGAGCGGGAAAGGGGAGAGGGGGAGAGCGGGAAAGGAGAGAGGGGGAGAGCGGGAAAGGAGAGAGAGGGGGAGGGGGATAGGGGCAGAGCGGGAAAGGAGAGAGAGGGAGAGGGGGAGAGCGGGAAAGGAGAGAGAGGGAGAGGGGAGAGTGGGAGAGCAGGAAAGGAGAGAGAGGCAGAGCAGGAAAGGAGAGAGAGGGAGAGCAGGAAAGGAGCGAGGGAGAGAGCGGGAAAGGAGAGTGGGAGAGCGGGAAAGGGGAGAGAGAGAGTGGGAAAGGAGAGAGAGGGAGAGCAGGAAAGGAGAGAGGGGGAGAGGGGAGAGGGGGAGAGCGGGAAAGGAGAGGGGGAGAGGGGTGAGCGGGAAAGGAGAGAGGGGGAGGGGGAAAAGGAGAGAGAGGGGAGAGGGGGAGAGTGGGAAAGGAGAGAAGGAGAGAGCGGGAAAGGAGAGAAAGGGAGAGCGGGATAGGAGAGAGAGAGGAGAGCGGGAAAGGAGAGAAGGAGAGAGCGGGGAAGGAGAGAAGGAGAGGGCGGGAAAGGAGAGAGCGGGAAAGGAGAGAGGGGGAGAGCAGGAAAGGAGAGGGGGAGAGCAGGAAAGGGGAGGGGGGGAAGAGCGGGAAAGGAGAGAAGGAGAGAGCGGGAAAGGAGAGAGGGAGAGCGGGAAAGGGGAGAGAGAGCAGGAAAGGAGAGAGAGGGGGAGAGCGGGAAAGGGGAGAGGGGGAGAGCGGGAAAGGAGAGAGGGGGAGAGCGGGAAAGGAGAGAGAGGGGGAGGGGGATAGGGGCAGAGCGGGAAAGGAGAGAGGGAGAGGGGAGAGCGGGAAAGGAGAGAGAGGGAGAGGGGAGAGTGGGAGAGCAGGAATGGAGAGCGAGGCAGAGCAGGAAAGGAGAGAGAGGGAGAGCAGGAAAGGAGAGAGGGAGAGCAGGAAAGGGGAGAGGGGGAAGCGGGAAAGGAGAGAAGGAGAGAGCGGGAAAGGAGAGTGGAAGAGCGGGAAAGGGGAGAGGGGGAGAGCGGGAAAGGAGAGAGGGGGAGAGGGGAGAGCGGGAAAGGAGAGGGGGAGAGGAGAGAAGGAGAGAGCGGGAAAGGAGAGAAAGGGAGAGCGGGAAAGGAGAGAAAGGGAGAGCGGGAACGGAGAGAGAGGGGAGAGCGGGAAAGGAGAGAAGGAGAGAGCGGGAAAGGAGAGAGAGGGAGAGCGGGAAAGGAGAGAGAGGGAGAGCAGGAAAGGAGAGAGGGAGAGCAGGAAAGGGGAGGGGGAGAGCGGGAAAGGAAAGAAGGAGAGAGCGGGAAAGGAGAGAGGGAGAGCGGGAAAGGGGAGAGAGAGCAGGAAAGGAGAGAGAGGGGGAGAGTGGGAAAGGAGAGAGAGAGAGGGGGAGAGCGGGAAAGGAGAGAGGGGGAGAGCGGGAAAGGAGGGAGAGGGGAGAGGGGGAGGGGGAGAGGGGCAGAGCAGGAAAGGAGAGAGAGGGAGAGGGGAGAGCGGGAAAGGAGGGAGAGGGAGAGGGGAGAGTGGGAGAGCAGGAAAGGAGAGAGAGGCAGAGCAGGAAAGGAGAGAGAGGGAGAGCAGGAAAGGAGCGAGGGGGAGAGGGGAGAGGGGAGAGGGGGAGAGCGGGAGAGGGGAGAGGGCGAGAGCGGGAAAGGGGAGAGGGGAGAGTGGGAAAGGTGAGAGGGAGAGGGGGAAAGGAGAGAGAGGGAGAGCAGGAAAGGAGAGAGAGGCAGAGCAGGAAAGGAGAGAGAGGGAGAGCAGGAAAGGAGCGATGGAGAGAGTGTGAAAGGAGAGTGGGAGAGCGGGAAAGGGGAGAGAGAGAGTGGGAAGGGAGAGAGAGGGAGAGCAGGAAAGGAGAGAGGGGGAGAGCGGGAAAGGAGAGAGGGGGAGAGGGGAGAGGGGGAGAGCGGGAAAGGAGAGGGGAAGATCGGGAAAGGAGAGAGGGGGAGAGGGGGAAAGGAGAGAGAGGGGAGAGGGGGAGAGTGGGAAAGGAGAGAAGGAGAGAGCGGGAAAGGAGAGAAGGAGAGAGCGGGAAAGGAGAGAAAGGGAGAGCGGGAAAGGAGAGAGAGGGAGAGCAGGAAAGGAGAGAGGGAGAGCAGGAAAGGGGAGGGGGGAAGAGCGGGAAAGGAGAGAGGGAGAGCGGGAAAGGGGAGAGAGAGCGGGAAAGGGGAGAGGGGGAGAGCGGGGAAACGAGAGAGGGGGAGAGCGGGAAAGGAGAGAGGGGGGGAGGGGGATAGGGGCAGAGCGGGAAAGGAGAGAGAGGGAGAGGGGAGAGCGGGAAAGGAGAGAGAGGGAGAGGGGAGAGTGGGAGAGCAGGAAAGGAGAGAGAGGCAGAGCAGGAAAGGAGAGAGGGAGAGCAGGAAAGGGGAGAGGGGGAAAGCGGGAAAGGAGAGAAGGAGAGAGCGGGAAAGGAGAGTGGGAGAGCGGGAAAGGGGAGAGGGGGAGAGCGGGAAAGGAGAGGGGGGAGAGGGGAGAGCGGGAAAGGAGAGGGGGAGAGCGGGAAAGGAGAGAGAGGGGAGAGTGGAGAGAGGGAGAGGGGAGAGGGGGAGAGCGGGAAAGGAGAGAGGGGGAGAGGGGGAAAGGAGAGAGAGGGAGAGCAGGAAAGGAGAGAGAGGGAGAGCAGGAAAGGGGAGAGGGGGAGAGCGGGAAAGGAGAGAAGGAGAGAGCGGGAAAGGAGAGAGGGAGAGCGGGAAAGGGGAGAGAGCAGGAAAGGAGAGAGAGGGGGAGAGTGGGAAAGGAGAGAGAGAGAGGGGGAGAGCGGGAAAGGAGAGAGGGGGGAGAGCGGGAAAGGAGGGAGAGTGGAGAGGGGGAGGGGGAGAGGGGCAGAGCGGGAATGGAGAGAGAGGGTGAGGGGAGAGCGGGAAAGGAGGGAGAGGGAGAGGGGAGAGTGGGAGAGCAGGAAAGGAGAGAGAGGCAGAGCAGGAAAGGAGAGAGAGGGAGAGCAGGAAAGGAGCGATGGAGAGAGCGTGAAAGGAGAGTGGGAGAGCGGGAAAGGGGAGAGAGAGAGTGGGAAGGGAGAGAGAGGGAGAGCGGGAAAGGAGAGGGGAAGATCGGGAAAGGAGAGAGGGGGAGAGGGGGAAAGGAGAGAGAGGGGAGAGGGGGAGAGTGGGAAAGGAGAGAAGGAGAGAGCGGGAAAGGAGAGAAGGAGAGAGCGGGAAAGGAGAGAAAGGGAGAGCGGGAAAGGAGAGAGAGGGAGAGCAGGAAAGGAGAGAGGGAGAGCAGGAAAGGGGAGGGGGGAAGAGCGGGAAAGGAGAGAGGGAGAGCGGGAAAGGGGAGAGAGAGCGGGAAAGGGGAGAGGGGGAGAGCGGGAAAGGAGAGAGGGGGAGAGCGGGAAAGGAGAGAGGGGGGGAGGGGGATAGGGGCAGAGCGGGAAAGGAGAGAGAGGGAGAGGGGAGAGCGGGAAAGGAGAGAGAGGGAGAGGGGAGAGTGGGAGAGCAGGAAAGGAGAGAGAGGCAGAGCAGGAAAGGAGAGAGAGGGAGAGCAGGAAAGGAGAGAGGGAGAGCAGGAAAGGGGAGAGGGGGAAAGCGGGAAAGGAGAGACGGAGAGAGCGGGAAAGGAGAGTGGGAGTGCGGGAAAGGGGAGAGAGGGAGTGGGAAAGGAGAGAGAGGGAGAGCAGGAAAGGAGAGGGGGAGAGCGGGGAAAGGAGAGAGGGGGAGAGGGGTGAGCGGGAAAGGAGAGGGGGGAGAGCGGGAAAGGAGAGAGTGGAGAGAGGGGGAGAGCGGAGAGAGGGAGAGGGAGAGAGTGGGAATGGAGAGAAAGGGAGAGCGGGAAAGGAGAGAAGGAGAGAGCGGGAAAGGAGAGAAAGGGAGAGCGGGAAAGGAGAGAGAGGGAGAGCGGGAAAGGAGAGAGAGGGAGAGCAGGAAAGGAGAGAGAGGGAGAGCAGGAAAGGGGAGAGCGGGAAAGGAGAGAAGGAGAGAGCGGGAATGGAGAGAGGGAGAGCGGGAAAGGGGAGAGAGAGCAGGAAAGGAGAGAGAGGGGGAGAGTGGGAAAGGAGAAAGAGGGAGAGGGGAGAGCGGGAAAGGAGAGATGGGAGAGCGGGAAAGGGGAGACGGGACAGCGGGAAGAGGGGAGAGGGGAGAAGGGGAGAGCGGGAAAGGAGAGGGGGAGAGCGGGAAAGGAGAGAGGGGGAGAGCGGGAAAGGAGAGAGGGGGAGAGCGGGAAAGGAGAGGGGGAGAGGGGGAAAGGAGAGAAAGGGAGAGCGGGAAAGGAGAGAGAGGGGAGAGCGGGAAAGGAGAGAGAGGGAGAGCAGGAAAGGGGAGAGAAGGGGAGAGCGGGAAAGGAGAGAAGGAGAGAGCGGGAAAGGAGAGAAGGAGAGAGCGGGAAAGGAGAGAAAGGGAGAGCGGGAAAGGTGAGACAGGGAGAGGGGGAAAGGAGAGAGAGGGAGAGCAGGAAAGGAGAGAGAGGGAGAGCAGGAAAGGGGAGAGGGGGAGAGCGGGGAAGGAGAGAGCGGGAAAGGAGAGAGGGAGAGCGGGAAAGGGGAGAGAGAGCAGGAAAGGAGAGAGAGGGGGAGAGTGGGAAAGGAGAGAGAGAGAGGGGTTGAGCGGGAAAGGAGAGAGTGGGAGAGCGGGAAAGGAGAGAGAGGGGAGAGGGGAGGGGGAGGGGGAGGGGGAGAGGGGCAGAGCGGGAAAGGAGAGAGAGGGAGAGGGGAGAGCGGGAAAGGAGAGAGAGGGAGAGGGGAGAGTGGGAGAGCAGGAAAGGAGAGAGAGGCAGAGCAGGAAAGGAGAGAGAGGGAGAGCAGGAAAGGAGCGAGGGAGAGAGCGGGAAAGGAGAGTGGGAGAGCGGGAAAGGGGAGAGAGAGAGTGGGAAAGGAGAGAGAGGGAGAGCAGGAAAGGAGAGAGGGGGAGAGGGGAGAGGGGGAGAGCGGGAAAGGAGAGGGGGAGAGGGGGAGAGCGGGAAAGGAGAGAGGGGGAGGGGGAAAAGGAGAGAGAGGGAATGGGGGAGAGTGGGAAAGGAGAGAAGGAGAGATCGGGAATGGAGAGAAAGGGAGAGCGGGAAAGGAGAGAGAGTGGAGAGCGGGAAAGGAGAGAAGGAGAGAGCGGAGAGGGCGGGAAAGGAGAGAGCGGGAAAGGAGAGAGCGGGAAAGGAGAGAGGGGGAGAGCAGGAAAGGAGAGGGGGAGAGCAGGAAAGGGGAGGGGGGAAGAGCGGGAAAGGAGAGAAGGAGAGAGCGGGAAAGGAGAGAGGGAGAGCGGGAAAGGGGAGAGAGAGCAGGAAAGGAGAGAGAGGGGGAGAGCGAGAAAGGGGAGAGCGGGAAAGGGGAGAGGGGGAGAGCGGGAAAGGAGAGAGGGGGAGAGCGGGAAAGGAGAGAGAGGGGGAGGGGGATAGGGGCAGAGCGGGAAAGGAGAGAGAGGGAGAGGGGAGAGCGGGAAAGGAGAGAGAGGGAGAGGGGAGAGTGGGAGAGCAGGAATGGAGAGCGAGGCAGAGCAGGAAAGGAGAGAGAGGGAGAGCAGGAAAGGAGAGAGGGAGAGCAGGAAAGGGGAGAGGGGGAAGCGGGAAAGGAGAGAAGGAGAGAGCGGGAAAGGAGAGTGGAAGAGCGGGAAAGGGGAGAGGGGGAGAGCGGGAAAGGAGAGAGGGGGAGAGGGGAGAGCGGGAAAGGAGAGGGGGAGAGGAGAAGGAGAGAGCGGGAAAGGAGAGAAAGGGAGAGCGGGAAAGGAGAGAAAGGGAGAGCGGGAACGGAGAGAGAGGGGAGAGCGGGAAAGGAGAGAAGGAGAGAGCGGGAAAGGAGAGAGCGGGAAAGGAGAGAGAGGGAGAGCGGGAAAGGAGAGAGAGGGAGAGCAGGAAAGGAGAGAGGGAGAGCAGGAAAGGGGAGGGGGAAAGGAGAGAGCGGGAAAGGAGAGAGGGTGAGTGGGAAAGGAGAGAGGGAGAGCGGGAAAGGGGAGAGAGAGCAGGAAAGTAGAGAGAGGGGGAGAGCGGGAAAGGAGAGAGGGGGAGAGCGGGAAAGGAGCGAGGGGGAGAGGGGAGAGGGGGAGAGCGGGAGAGGGGAGAGGGCGAGAGCAGGAAAGGGGAGGGGGAGAGCGGGAAAGGAGAGAAGGAGAGAGCGGGAAAGGAGAGAGGGAGAGCGGGAAAGGGGAGAGAGAGCAGGAAAGGAGAGAGAGGGGGAGAGTGGGAAAGGAGAGAGAGAGAGGGGGAGAGCGGGAAAGGAGAGAGGGGGAGAGCGGGAAAGGAGGGAGAGGGGAGAGGGGGAGGGGGAGAG
Organism: Scyliorhinus torazame; assembly: GCF_047496885.1. NCBI lineage: Eukaryota > Metazoa > Chordata > Chondrichthyes > Carcharhiniformes > Scyliorhinidae > Scyliorhinus > Scyliorhinus torazame. The sequence goes on from NC_092711.1 coordinate 132,548,959, forward strand.
GGGCAGAGCAGGAAAGGAGAGAGAGGGAGAGGGGAGAGCGGGAAAGGAGGGAGAGGGAGAGGGGAGAGTGGGAGAGCAGGAAAGGAGAGAGAGGCAGAGCAGGAAAGGAGAGAGAGGGAGAGCAGGAAAGGAGCGAGGGGGAGAGGGGAGAGGGGGAGAGCGGGAGAGGGGAGAGGGCGAGAGCGGGAAAGGGGAGAGGGGAGAGTGGGAAAGGTGAGAGGGAGAGGGGGAAAGGAGAGAGAGGGAGAGCAGGAAAGGAGAGAGAGGCAGAGCAGGAAAGGAGAGAGAGGGAGAGCAGGAAAGGAGCGATGGAGAGAGCGTGAAAGGAGAGTGGGAGAGCGGGAAAGGGGAGAGAGAGAGTGGGAAGGGAGAGAGAGGGAGAGCAGGAAAGGAGAGAGGGGGAGAGCGGGAAAGGAGAGAGGGGGAGAGGGGAGAGGGGGAGAGCGGGAAAGGAGAGGGGAAGATCGGGAAAGGAGAGAGGGGGAGAGGGGGAAAGGAGAGAGAGGGGAGAGGGGGAGAGTGGGAAAGGAGAGAAGGAGAGAGCGGGAAAGGAGAGAAGGAGAGAGCGGGAAAGGAGAGAAAGGGAGAGCGGGAAAGGAGAGAGAGGGAGAGCAGGAAAGGAGAGAGGGAGAGCAGGAAAGGGGAGGGGGGAAGAGCGGGAAAGGAGAGAGGGAGAGCGGGAAAAGGGAGAGAGAGCGGGAAAGGGGAGAGGGGGAGAGCGGGAAAGGAGAGAGGGGGAGAACGGGAAAGGAGAGAGGGGGGGGAGGGGGATAGGGGCAGAGCGGGAAAGGAGAGAGAGGGAGAGGGGAGAGCGGGAAAGGAGAGAGAGGGAGAGGGGAGAGTGGGAGAGCAGGAAAGGAGAGAGAGGCAGAGCAGGAAAGGAGAGAGAGGGAGAACAGGAAAGGAGAGAGGGAGAGCAGGAAAGGGGAGAGGGGGAAAGCGGGAAAGGAGAGAAGGAGAGAGCGGGAAAGGAGAGTGGGAGAGCGGGAAAGGGGAGAGGGGGAGAGCGGGAAAGGAGAGGGGGGGAGAGGGGAGAGCGGGAAAGGAGAGGGGGAGAGCGGGAAAGGAGAGAGAGGGGAGAGGGGGAGAGTGGAGAGAGGGAGAGGGGGAGAGCGGGAAAGGAGAGAGGGGGAGAGGGGGAAAGGAGAGAGAGGGAGAGCAGGAAAGGAGAGAGAGGGAGAGCAGGAAAGGGGAGAGGGGGAGAGCGGGAAAGGAGAGAAGGAGAGAGCGGGAAAGGAGAGAGGGAGAGCGGGAAAGGAGAGAGGGAGAGCGGGAAAGGGGAGAGAGCAGGAAAGGAGAGAGAGGGGGAGAGTGGGAAAGGAGAGAGAGAGAGGGGGAGAGCGGGAAAGGAGAGAGGGGGAGAGCGGGAAAGGAGGGAGAGTGGAGAGGGGGAGGGGGAGGGGGAGAGGGGCAGAGCGGGAATGGAGAGAGAGGGTGAGGGGAGAGCGGGAAAGGAGGGAGAGGGAGAGGGGAGAGTGGGAGAGCAGGAAAGGAGAGAGAGGCAGAGCAGGAAAGGAGAGAGAGGGAGAGCAGGAAAGGAGCGATGGAGAGAGCGTGAAAGGAGAGTGGGAGAGCGGGAAAGGGGAGAGAGAGAGTGGGAAGGGAGAGAGAGGGAGAGCGGGAAAGGAGAGGGGAAGATCGGGAAAGGAGAGAGGGGGAGAGGGGGAAAGGAGAGAGAGGGGAGAGGGGGAGAGTGGGGAAGGAGAGAGCGGGAAAGGAGAGAAGGAGAGAGCGGGAAAGGAGAGAAAGGGAGAGAGGGAGAGCAGGAAAGGGGAGGGGGGAAGAGCGGGAAAGGAGAGAGGGAGAGCGGGAAAGGGGAGAGAGAGCGGGAAAGGGGAGAGGGGGAGAGCGGGAAAGGAGAGAGGGGGAGAGCGGGAAAGGAGAGAGGGGGGAGGGGGATAGGGGCAGAGCGGGAAAGGAGAGAGAGGGAGAGGGGAGAGCGGGAAAGGAGAGAGAGGGAGAGGGGAGAGTGGGAGAGCAGGAAAGGAGAGAGAGGCAGAGCAGGAAAGGAGAGAGAGGGAGAGCAGGAAAGGAGAGAGGGAGAGCAGGAAAGGAGAGAGAGGGGAGAGGGGGAGAGTGGAGAGAGGGAGAGGGGAGAGGGGGAGAGCGGGAAAGGAGAGAGGGGGAGAGAGGGAAAGGAGAGAGCGGGGAGAGGGGGAGAGCGGGCAAGGAGAGACGGAGAGAGCGGGAAAGGAGAGTGGGAGAGCGGGAAAGGGGAGAGGGGGAGAGCGGGAAAGGAGAGGGGGGGAGAGGGGAGAGCGGGAAAGGAGAGGGGGAGAGCGGGAAAGGAGAGAGAGGGGAGAGGGGGAGAGTGGAGAGAGGGAGAGGGGAGAGGGGGAGAGCGGGAAAGGAGAGAGGGGGAGAGAGGGAAAGGAGAGAGCGGGGAGAGGGGGAGAGCGGGCAAGGAGAGAAGGAGAGAGCGGGAAAGGAGAGAAAGGGAGAGCGGGAAAGGAGAGAAAGGGAGAGCGGGAACGGAGAGAGAGGGGAGAGCGGGAAAGGAGAGAAGGAGAGAAGGAGAGAGCGGGAAAGGAGAGAGAGGGAGAGCGGGAAAGGAGAGAGAGGGAGAGCAGGAAAGGAGAGAGGGAGAGCAGGAAAGGGGAGGGTGGAGAGCGGGAAAGGAGAGAGCGGGAAAAGTGAGAGGGAGAGTGGGAAAGGACAGAGGGAGAGCGGGAAAGGGGAGAATCATAGAATCATAGAAGAGAATCATAGGAGAGAGAGCAGGAAAGGAGAGAGGGGGAGAGCGGGAAAGGAGAGAGGGGGAGAGCGGGAAAGGAGCGAGGGGGAGAGGGGAGAGGGGGAGAGCGGGAGAGGGCGAGAGCGGGAAAGGGGAGAGTGGGAGAGCAGGAAAGGAGAGAGAGGGAGAGCAGGAAAGGAGAGAGAGGGAGAGCAGGAAAGGGGAGAGGGGGAAAGCGGGAAAGGAGAGGGCGGGAAAGGAGAGAGGGAGAGCAGTAAAGGGGAGGGGGGAGAGTGGGAGAGCGGGAAAGGGGGAGAGAGAGCAGGAAAGGAGAGAGAGGGGGAGAGCGGGAAAGGAGCGAGAGGGAGAGGGGAGAGGGGGAGAGCGGGAAAGGAGAGAGGGGGAGAACGGGAAAGCGGAGAGTTGGAGAGCGGGAAAGGAGGGAGAGGGAGAGGGGAGGGGGAGGGGGAGAGGGGCAGAGCGGGAAAGGAGAGAGAGGGAGAGGGGAGAGGGGGGAGAGCGGGAAAGTAGAGAGAGGGAGAGCAGGAAAGGAGAGAAGGAGAGAGCGAGAAAGGAGAGAGGGTTAGCGGGAAAGGGGAGAGAGAGCAGGAAAGGAGAGAGGGGGAGAGTGGGAAAGGAGAGAGTGGGAGAGCGGGAAAGGAGAGAGTGGGAGAGCGGGAAAGGAGAGAGTGGGAGAGCGGGAAAGGAGAGAGTGGGAGAGCGGGAAAGGAGAGAGGGAGAGTGGGAAAGGAGAGAGTGGGAGAGCGGGAAAGGAGAGAGAGGCAGAGCGGGAAAGGAGAGAGGGGGAGAGGGGAGAGGGGGAGAGCGGGAAAGGGGAGAGTGGGAGAGCGGGAAAGGAGAGAGGGAGAGTGGGAAAGGAGAGAGTGGGAGAGCGGGAAAGGAGAGAGAGGGAGAGCAGGAAAGGAGAGAGAGGGAGAGCAGGAAAGGGGAGAGGGGGAAAGTGGGAAAGGAGAAAAGGAGAGAGCGGGAAATGAGAGAGGGAGAGTGGGAAAGGAGAGTGTGGGAGAGCGGGAAAGGAGAGAGGGGGAGAGTGGGAAAGGAGAGAGTGGGAGAGCGGGAAAGGAGAGAGTGGGAGAGCGGGAAAGGAGAGAGAGGGTGAGCGGGAAAGGAGAGAGAGAGGAGAGCAGGAAAGGAGAGAGAGGGAGAGCAGGAAAGGGGAGAGAGGGGTGAGCGGGAAAGAAGAGAGAGAGGAGAGCAGGAAAGGGGAGAGGGGTGAGCGGGAAAGGAGAGAGTGGGAGAGCGGGAAAGGAGATAGAGGGGTGAGCGGGATAGGAGAGAGAGGGAGAGCGGGAAAGGAGAGAGAGAGGGAGAGCGGGAAAGGAGAGAGAGAGGAGAGCAGGAAAGGAGAGAGTGGGAGAGCAGGAAAGAAGAGAGTGGGAGAGCGGGAAAGGAGAGGGGTGAGCGGGAAAGGAGAGAGAGGGAGAGCGGGAAAGGAGAGAGAGAGGAGAGCAGGAAAGGAGAGAGAGGGAGAGCAGGAAAGGGAGAGAGGGGTGAGCGGGAAAGGAGAGAGTGGGAGAGCGGGAAAGGAGAGAGAGGGGGTGAGCGGGAAAGGAGAGAGAGGGAGAGCGGGAAAGGAGAGCAGGAGAGAGCAGGAAAGGAGAGAGGGGGGAAAGGAGAGAAGGAGAGCGGGAAAGGAGAGGAGAGCGGGAAAGGAGATGGGGGAGAACGGAAAAGGGAGAGAGAGGGAAAGGAGAGAGAGGGAGAGCAGGAAAGGGAAGAGCGGGAGAGCGGGAAAGGAGAGAGGGGGAGAGCGGGAAAGGGAAGAGCAGGAGAGCAGGAAAGGGAAGAGCGGAAAAGGAGAGAGAGGGAGAGCGGGAAAGGAGAGGGAGCGGGAAAGGAGAGAGAGAGGGAAAGGAGAGAGAGGGAGAGCGGGAAAGGAGAGAGAGAGAGAGAGAGAGAGAGCGGGAAAGGAGAGGGAGAGCGGGAAAGGAGAGAGAGGGAGAGCAGGGAAGGAGCGAGAGGGAGAGCGGGCAAGGAGAGAGCGGGAAAGGAGCAGAGGGAGGGGAAAGAAAGAGAGAGGGGCATAGAGAGGGCGATAGAGAGAGAGAGAGAGAGAGGAAGATAGAGAGAGAGGGGGGGAGTTAGATAGAGGGTGATAGAGAGAGAGAGAGAGTGATAGAGAGGGAGGGGGATAGAGAGAGAGGGAGGGGATAGAGAGAGGGAGAGGGGGACAGAGGGAGAGAGAGAGACGAGAGAGAGAGAGAGAGGGGGGGTGATAGAGAGAGAGAGAGGTTATAGAGAGAGAGGGGGATAGAGAGGGAGAAGGGGATAGAGAGAGAGAGGGATAGAGAGAGAGAGGGACAGAGAGAGAGGGGGGGTTAGAGAGAGCGGGATAGAGAGAGAGAGGGGGGGATAGAGAGAGAGAGAGGGGGGACAGAGAGGGAGAGGGGGATAGAGGATAGAGAGAGAGGATAGAGAGAGAGGATAGAGAGAGAGAGGGGGGATAAAGAGAGAGGGATAGAGAGAGGGGGGGGGGATAGAGAGAGAGGGAGGTATAGAGAGAGCAAGGGGGATAGAGAGAGAGGGGGATAGAGAGAGAGGGGGATAGAGAGAGAGAGGGCGAGAGAGAGGGGGGGATATATATATATATATATATATATATATATATAAATAGAGAGAGAGAGGGGGGATAGAGAGAGAGGGGGATAGGGAGAGAGAGAGAGAGGGGGTTAGAGAGAGAGGGGGGAGATAGAGAGAGAGGGGGTGATAGAGAGAGGGAGGGGGGATAGAGGGAGAAGGGGATAGAGAGAGAGAGAAAGGATAGAGAGAGAGAGGGGGGATAGAGAGAGAGAGGGGGGATAGAGAGAGAGGGGGAGAGAGAGAGAGGGGGAGAGAGAGGGATAGAGAGAGAGAGGGGGATAGAGAGTGAGAGAGAGGGGGATAGAGAGAGAGGGGGGGATAGAGAGAGAGGGGGGGATA